>NC_143165.1:36656858-36959150 GCF_047325235.1 Durio zibethinus
GGCGGTGGGGGACGGGGGACGGTTCGAATTCGAGATCTCTTTTTTTTTTCTTTTTTTTTGCCCACTAGGCCCGGAGTTGGGGAGAAGGGACGTTTGAAACCGAAACCTTATATCCTTTTTAAGCTGGGGAGGCTCGAAATCGAAATCTCATGTTCTTTTTAAGTTTTTCTTGATCAAGAGGCGAGGAGAGGGGAGGCGAGAAACCGAGATTTCATGTATTTTTTTAACTCTTTTTGAGCACTAGATCAGGGGGCAGGGTGGCCACTTTCATTGATGATTAATTGATATCTGCAATTTTAATATTTAATTAAAAATAATTTGTGTAACGAATATATAGATCATATAATGTTAGGAATTTAAACTTAAAATAAAATTTTAATTAATTACAAACATATTTTTTATATTTCTTTTTACATAAATATAAATTACAATCACACATATTTATCAACATAATTTATTATTTTAAAATATATTATTTAATAACCTATTATAATTGTTCTACATAAATTATTCTCAATTAATTTATAAGAGGCTTTATAAATAGAGAATCATGTAAGCTAAGAGTGTAAGGTGGTTACTCTCCAAATATATCAATTTATGATTAGATAAACTTTTATTATATAATTATATTAATTTTTTATGACAGTGAATTATTTTGATTTTAATTTTTTTATTATTATATTTTCGTTAAGTTACATTATCATTTTAATTTCTCAGTTATTGTTTATTATATTAATAACAATATTGAATATTGATCATCAAGTTTATTGTTTAATTGATTATCCATAAAAATTAATTCAAATATTATAAAACGAAACTTTTTTTTCAACTAAAATCCAATTATTGTCAGAATATTTCAAAAATAAAAATTTAAAAATATTATATATATTTCAAAATTGCAAATTAAATTAGACAAAACATGGAAATTTGATTAAAAAAATTTTAATATTTTAATAATAACAAAATAAAATAACTCTCTGCCGCCAAAAGCTTACTAAAAAAGACCTTAATTACTACAACTCATTGTCTGAATTTAAGCGCTTACCAAACCAAACCAAATCAGTTTCGTAACTTCCCATTGCGTCAACGTCGTCGACCATCTGAAGTGATTGCTGCTGCCACGATATCTTTGGATCTTATAGACCCACACCATTTGATTTACTTCACTTACCATCGGACGGTCCAAAGCTTTTTTCCCTTCTTCTGATCATCATCATTACAATCACCAACTCTTTAAACGCAGATCTAGATCCTCTCCGCATGCATGTGGGAACCAGCGCGTAGGTCCCCCCTGCCGTCTCCGGCTGCGCATTGCGCACCCGTTATTTTTGGAAATATTTTTAAGAGCTTAAAATTATCTATCGTCAAAAATATGATACGACAGATGAAGATAGAGAAAGACGTGCGTTTTCGAAAGCTTTTAGCACAATCCCTGTTGAAGGAAAGCTCGCTTTATTTTTGTTCTTCTGATGTTGATGATCTTTCTTCTTCGATTTTCACTACTATAATTGAGTGAGAAATTAGGGTTCTCACTTTTCAGTGTTTTATTGACACGTCTCCTTCCCTTCCAGTCTCTGAAAATCCCCACTTTTCCCATCATCATTAAAAAAGAATGATTTTTGGCTTTTATTTTGAGATCTTGAACCACTGATTTCGTCTATTGATGCGACTGGTAATTCATCGACATTTCCTTTTGAATCATCATGATTTTTTTCTAATTTAAAGAAATTCTTTTTTTGTTTGGCTAAATAAGAAAATTTTACTCAAATGATTTAGCTTTCTTTCTTTTTAATTGATCTAAAATGTGGAAATCAATTGCAGGTGATTCTCCAAAAATGGCACTGAAACCGAATTCAGATGATGGTAGAACCAGGAGTGCGATTCAGATATTTATTGTATTCGGATTATGTTGTTTTTTCTACATATTAGGAGCATGGCAAAGAAGTGGTTTTGGTAAAGGGGATAGTATAGCTTTAGAGTTGGCTAAACATGGTACAGATTGCAACATCGACCCATCCTTAAACTTCGAAACCCATCACGCTGGTGAAGTTGGGAATGTAGATGAATCCGAAAAGCCTAAATCTTTTGAGCCCTGTCCTGCTCTTTACGTTGATTACACGCCTTGTCAAGATCAAAAGCGTGCCATGACTTTCCCTAGGGACAACATGGTTTATATCCTTTAGAGGCATTGTCCGAGCGAAGAAGAGAAGTTGCACTGTCTTGTTCCGGCACCTAAAGGATATATGACCCCGTTTCCTTGGCCTAAGAGTCGGGATTATGTGCCTTATGCTAATGCCCCGTATAAGGCCCTGACGGTTGAGAAGGCTATTCAGAACTGGATCCAATATGAGGGTAATGTGTTCAGGTTCCCTGGTGGAGGAACGCAGTTTCCGCAAGGGGCGGATAAGTATATTGATCAGCTTGCTTCCGTGATACCAATTACTAACGGGACGGTTAGGACTGCACTTGATACCGGTTGTGGGGTATGCCATGGTCTTGAAAGTTTGATTTCATCTATTCATTTGTACTGGCAGAAGGCATTTGTCTTTGTATCTTCGTGAATCTATATAAGTATATAAATCTTACTATTGGTTATTTTGTATAGGTTGCAAGTTGGGGTGCATACCTCTGGAGTAGAAATGTTCTTGCCATGTCGTTTGCACCGAGAGATTCACATGAAGCACAGGTTCAATTTGCTCTTGAAAGAGGTGTACCTGCTATTATAGGTGTTCTTGGGACCATAAAGATGCCATATCCATCAAGAGCTTTTGATATGGCTCACTGTTCTCGTTGCTTGATTCCATGGGGAGCAAATGGTGGGTCATATATTGAAATTGAGTGTTCCTATGTTTAAGCGTAGACGGTTTGGTATTTTAAGTAGATTTTCTTGTTTAAGCGTTGTTTTAGTGAAGATTTCTCTTAACAGAAGTTGAGTGATTGATGAATGATTATGGGTCTGTCTATTTGCACTTTTGCAGATGGAATGTATTTGAAGGAGGTTGATCGTGTTCTTAGACCAGGTGGTTACTGGGTACTTTCGGGTCCACCAATCAATTGGAGGAACAATTACAAAGCATGGCAGCGTCCCAAGGAGGAACTTGAGGTGGAACAACAAAAGATTGAGGACATTGCCAAACTGCTTTGCTGGGAGAAGAAACATGAGAAGGGTGAAATTGCCATTTGGCAAAAGAGAGTCAATGATGATTCTTGTCGTGGTAGACAAGATGATTCTCAAGCTAGTTTCTGCAAAGCTGGAGAAGCTAATGATGTCTGGTATGAGCTGTGCTTCAAATTTTTATAATCTTACAGTTTGCTATGAAAACAATATTTCACATCCTTATTAAGTTACTAGTAGGAAAACTTTTGGAATTAGTAAAATTGCAGTGAAGAAGTTTGTGTCTGCTTTGGCAGTATTTGAAAATTGGATATGAATTAGCTTCACATCAGTCGTAATAGATATTGCCTCAACAGTGCAAACATTAAAAGTTGGAACGTGCAATGCATGTCTCATGAATTGGAACATATATTTTCTGGCCTAGCAGTTTAGCAATTTCATTAAGCCTTATAAACTGACTGCACTAATTCTCTTCTGCTGTTCTTAAGCAATCCTGTGATCCACATGTGGGATTGAAACGTATAAGTTTCAGGGTTACTATCTTGCATTCTGTTCGGGATTTTTGAACCAATTTCAGATATATTTCGGTTTGTGCTGCCAGTAATTAATTCTTTCTGGATCTTGAATTTCATTTTATTTAATCATCTTTTCTTGTGGTGGCGGCCAGGTATAAGAAAATGGATGTGTGCGTTACTCCATATCCAGATGTTAGTAGTCCAGATGAAGTTGCTGGTGGGGAACTGGAGCCATTCCCAGAGAGGCTATATGCTGTCCCTCCTAGAATAGTTGGTGGAAGTGTTCCTGGAGTTTCTGTCGAGACATACCAAGAGGACAACCATAAGTGGAAGAAGCATGTAAGTGCTTATAAGAAAATCAATAGACTTATTGACTCTGGGAGGTATCGAAATATTTTGGATATGAATGCTGGGTTGGGAGGATTTGCTGCAGCTCTTGACTCTCCCAAATTGTGGGTTATGAATGTGATGCCCACAATAGCAGAGAAAGATACCCTGGGTGTCATATCTGAGCGAGGATTAATTGGCATCTATCATGACTGGTAAGGCTAACTAAACTTTTGGCTTTATTTATAGTTGGTGCTTTTCTAAACTATGCTTTTTTGTTATACTACTAATTTTGGTTCTGCCGGAACTTCCTTTTAACTTCCCTCATGATGGCTTTATAATATCTGATAAATTCTTTCCTAATATCAAAGTAACTAACAAAATAAGTGCCTCTTAGAACACTTAATAATGATTGAGATAAAATCTTAAGTTTGTAGAACTTCTGATATCTGGAGTTGCATATAACCAAGTTGAAACTACACAAATATCTTAGTAGCATATTGTAGACTTTATCTACTTGCCAGAAACATACTGCTTTGCATATTGATTTGCCTGGCTTGGTTGTGCTATAAGAAACTGGCTCAGGACTTAGAACTGCTTGGGCTCCTTTAATATGTTGGCATATATTATTGGACTTATTCATTTTGTTGTCTTTCACTGGTTCAGGTGTGAGGCGTTCTCCACATACCCAAGGACATATGATCTCATTCATGCACATGGTCTTTTCAGTTTGTACAAAGACAAGTAAGTATCCATAATTAAATGTGCATTCCATTACTTTTGAGCAGTCTAATATATGCACAATTTATGTTGTTCTTTTACTAGTACTCGTCACTTGTCAGTACTTGTTTTTTGATGGGTGCTAGTAAGTTTACTTTTTGATGTGTGCTTCAATTTACCATATGCGTGAACTTTGCTTATACTCTGCAAATAAACCATGAGTTTGATTCTCGTACTTTTGCTTTGTTTAACCGCATTTTGTTGTAATTATCAATTTGGTGTGCAGTTGCTTACATCTTAATGTGAAACTCATATTTTTGCATGCAAACAGCTACACTAGACTTTTTGGATATAACAATGTTATTCCTGTATCAGCTACTACAAAATTTTAGACACAACAACTTGTCTAAATGCTAAAAATCTTTTTTTAGCAAAAGTTAGAAATATCTTTATTATAACCACTGACAAAAACCTATGTTCCTGTGTCTCATAAGCCTTCATTGAACAGTTCAATGTTTTTGTTCCGCAATTAAACTTGTAACCAATCCTTAGTGGTTCAAAAGAACTATGCACATCAAGTGATTCGGTAAGGAAACTGTACATCTTAGGACTTTTAATTTGTATAATACTGGAAAATTCAATTAATGATGCATCTGGGTTCTCAAGGGCTAGGAATTCTCCTATGTTAAACCTTCTCGTTACATGTTCTTTGGTCTGAGCTCACCATTGTTAGAGCATTTGGCATTCTATCTCTTATCTATAGAACTTCTACATCTTTAATTGAATGTATGCAGATGTAATCCGGAGGACATTCTATTGGAGATGGACTGAATTTTGCGACCAGAAGGTGCAGTTATATTCCGAGATGAAGTTGATATTCTAGTTAAAGTGAATAAGATAACAGCAGGAATGAGATGGGACACTAAGATGGTTGACCATGAAGATGGCCCTTTAGTTCCTGAGAAGATATTGGTTGCTGTTAAGCAATATTGGGTTGTAGGGGGAAACACCACATCCGTGCAGTGAACAGCAGAGGACAGCAAACTTGAAACCTTGGCATGAATTGAGCTGGCAATGCACTCTATATGAATTGATTAATTTCCAGCCTGAAAAATTTTGCCGGCAGGATTGTTTCGGTGTAGGGAGGCGATTTCAGTTAACCATCAATGATCGGTCTCTGTTCATTTGTATTAATTTATGAACAGACAGCTATAAAAGCTATGCTTCCTAAGTTTTACGGTTAATGAATTTTGACATTATTATTTGGCTCCAAAAAATGATAGCTCAAAAAGTTAATGTACAATCTGACTCTCAATGAGTTGTCAAGTTTCTTCAAAGCAAATGGTGCCTTGAATTAGAGGAATCCAATCCTTTTATGGTCTAACAAGATAATATCACGAAGGAATAAATATGAAGAGTACCATTTACTGTGCATGTTGAAATCTTTTCTCAGGAAGTGGATGGTATGGACTTGACTAGCTGAAATGAAGGGCGTAGTGATGTTGTAGGGCTTAGTTTCTTTTTGCTGTAAACATTGTGTGGACTGAACGTAACTGAAAACACAATGCAACAAAACATTGAATTATGATAATGAAGATTGTGAGGAAAATGATAAGTTCGTTAGTACTGAATTATATTTGTAGGGTTCAAATTGATAGTATTGAATTATATTATATTATGGGTTATATCAGATTCAAATTAATAGTACTGAATTATATTTTTGGGTCAAAATATAACTTTTTTTAATCCGATTATGCAATTTGCGTTATGAATTTGATTTTAAGTTTTGCAAACACAATCATTTGAATTACTAAATCATAAAAGTTCAGATAACATTTTTGATAATGATTGCATGGGAAACAATTATACCAAGTAAATTCTCCTAAAATGAAATGATATCCATCACTGTTTGATATTAAAACTTGTCAAAAGTCCTTAGCAATAGCCTATCCTATTCATACGATCAACATGTGAAGATGATTCTTCATGTCAATCCAAGCAAAATTAAAGGCTTTATAATTGTATCCACATAAGTTCTGAAAATCCCTCCCTCCCTCCCAAAACAAAACAAAAATCAATTCCGTACAGCTTGGCAAAAATCAAAGGGTATCCCATTGCAAAAGATAACGTCGAGATACTTATAGCCGAGCTCCATTTATGGAGAAACTTAACCAAAGTTTGCTTTAGGCCATTAGCACATGGGCCTACGCTTGTTAACATATTGCAGATAGAGTGGAAGCCTGGAAGGAAGCCCCTTAACTCAAAACTCTCTCTTCCTTTTAATTCATTTCTTTCCTCAGCTAGTTTCAGCCTTTGATTTCGTAACCAAGTAGTTTCGGCTTGTTTGCTTTAGGGGAATCTTGGGTTTCCTCAAAGTTGTCTTCAGAGGAAACTTGTACTTGTACTTTGTATATTTCCTTTTCTTTTTGTAGTTTTGTGCTTCTTGTTGAGCTTTTTTCTAGCCTCTAGAAAGTGGAGAAGGTTTTCTTGGGGCCATTTTCTCACTTTCATTTGTTTTTGTGCAGAAAATATTCTGTCTGAATTTTGAAGATGGCTATGGTTACATTAACATCAACTTACAGCACAAGCCTCTCACAAACATTGCCCTTTGAGAATAACAATAGCAGCCCTGGTGATGCTTCTTTCTCTAATTTCCCGAGCGGTGATGGGGAAAGCCATGAGAGAAAAGTTTCAATGCCAAGCCGAAAAATCAGCCCCAAGATCACCAACCAAGATGAACATCATTATTCAGGAAGGAAGAAAGAAGAAGATGGAGAAATTGGAGTATTTGGAGCTGAAAAATACTTTAATGGAGGGACAGATCATGTGGATAGTCCAAGAATAACCAAAATGGATGCAAAGATGATCGAAGTTGCGAAACATGAAGGAGTCAGTCTAGATCCTATCAAGCCTGTAATACATCAGGGAACTCCAACTGTTCGTTCTGATTCAAGCTGGAACAGCCGAAATGCATTACTTAAGAGTGTTATGAGAGTTCCTCGCCCGAAACCTAGTAAGGTGAATGGAAAGAGTTTTCTTTCTGGTCTTGCTGGCTGCAAATGCAACTGTTCTGATAGGAATTCTGTTGATATTGAAGAAGCACAAGTTGGTGAAATAAGTTTCAATAGACCTGGTAATGGTGAGGTAGTTCAAGGCAAGCAAAATAAAACAGCAGCCAGTAGTAAGGCAGGTCTAAATGTCTATAAACCATCGGCAGAGCCATGGATGAAGGAGGACCTCTTTACTTTCCCAACTATGAAATCTACCGTGGGAATTCAGCCTGTTAAAGTGCCATTGCAAGGAGAGGTAGACGAAATCGGACGGAAATCACTAGAGGTTTTCGGTTCTCCTGTCCTTGGAAGGAGCAACAAGTCTTTGAACCTTGAGAGGAGGCTAAAAATGCCATGGGATGCAACCCCAAAAGGAGAAGAAACTGAATATTCTAATAAAGGAAACTACAATGATACAGAGAGTGATGCAAGTTCAGACTTATTTGAGATAGAGAGCCTCACAGGCAAAGCCAATACATTTCTTGCGAGACAAGCATCTGATGCAGCGTCTGGCTGTGTCACCCCAACAACTTGTTATGCACCAAGCGAGGCCAGTATAGAGTCGAGTGTGGTCACGGGCAGTGCAGCAGATTTCTCAGTGATGTCTGACTATGAAGAGCTAAGGTCATCAATAACATTACCAAGCCCAATAAAAACATCTTCGGCAACCACCAATGCAAAAACTAAACATAACAAAGAGTTTCAGAAAGCTGTTAAAGTTGCTGGAGATGCATACAAAACAAATGAGAAGGCAGGTTTTGATCCAAGAATGCGTCTTGTGTCCGATTCCTGCATGCCTGCCACAAGATTTCGAGCTGAAACTAAACTTGCAGGTTTTGAACCTACACAAACGCCACGGATTCTTGCCACTCGCTCCCATCCCCATTCACATTAACCACGATCTTCACATCTCTTGTATATTCAGAAGATTGGAATAGCTCGGCTGGAGTTTATTTTAATTATGTTTTCTGTACAATTTGTGATGAAAAATTTTACTATGTTTCAAGTATTATACTATTATTGTTGAATTCCATAAAATAATCCTAATTATTTGGAAAGTTAATCCAAAAATCACAGGGAGGGTCATTTATTTGCCATATGAATATCGATAAACTTGAAATTAATGCATGGATTGTGAAGAGTGAAGGTGAATATTATTGTGTTTGCATCCAGATATCTGGGTCCCTGGAGATGTCCTCATTTGCCCTGGCAGTTCCAACTTACATTTGGCTTGCCTCTTCTTCTAGGAAAAATTATATAAACTTACACAAGATCAATGATCAGGATTCAGGACCATTATCTTTCCAGCTTCATTACAAAGTGCTATGACCTGGACTTTCAATAATTGATATCCTGTGTTTTTGTCAATATTTTCTGTGTGGACCACAAGCAGAAGATAAATGAGAGCTCTAAGCTTTAATTCTGCTAATACTATGATTTGCCACCACAAAAGTGAGAAAACAGGCAAAGAATTTAACTTTTATTTGGTTCCATTCTATTTATGTTAAATACCCTTCACAACCCCTAAAGAATAGAAAGGTAAAATGTTACTGACTTTCCCACTTTTGCCAGGGGGAGAAACTCTTACATAGCTTAGTTGCTGTTGTTTCATACATAAATAGTTTAGTGGAGAAGCTCTTCAGTTCCAGCTATGAAACAGTGAACTTTCAGAGCAAGAATGACACTTCAAAATTAAAAATTGTCACACCTATCTGAGCAGGAGGAAAGCAATTTATTGAGCAACCACCTCATAAATAAATTGGTCCATAATATATTGTCAACAATTCCATCATTTCACATCCACTTTCCTGGAAATTCAGATGAGATTCTTGTTATGTCCATTGAAGGAAATTAACAGAATAATTACACCTAATGCTAGAACAAAAATCTTAGTCAATCAAATTTAAACATAGCTATAATCAAAATAAACAAGCATAAGTCCTTGCAAACTTCTCTTAACATCAGTCTGATCACAATTAAAACCAAATGCAATTAAGTTAACTTTGCAGACAAAAATGGTAGGATAAAGCTGTGAAAGCACAATTCAATTCCTCTAAAAAGTGTCCATCTGAGACATTGATGAGAGTGAGGTTTGTACCATTAGAAAACTAAATTTGCCAGCTGGGCATTTAATGGGAATATTAGTTGAGGAGCACCTTTGTTTTCCTACCCTGACTGATGAATTAAAATCATGCCAAGAAACCTAAATTTCACTCTCCTTTGCCCCTAGGGACCATCAGGGAATAACAGCAGAAGGGTCATCCATGTGCATAAGGAGATCGAGAAATGAATTAGAAAGGCAAAGGTAGATATAAACCATAAATGCTGCAGATCAAGAAATATGACTGGAGAACATAATGCTGAAAGAGTTGGACCACTCGGAAGGGAATGGCATTTAAAATCCAAAATAGGCTTTTGCTCAAACGAATAGCCTTCTTATTATGTGCGAAGGGAGGATGTGGCTTATGGACCAAAAAGGTATTTTTTGATGAAACAAAATGGACCAAATGACTTTACAATTAATCATATTTCATGAACCTCAAAAACACATACAGGCATGTTGGTTCTTAATAAAAAGGAGAAAAAGGACACCATGATCCCAAATCTATGCTTTACAATTTGACCGATAGTGGGCAAAAATCTCTTCAACAAAACTCCAATCGTTCTTTTGGCTTTTCTTAGTGAAATAAGACAAATTATTATTTGGAAATAATTGCACAAGAAAAACAATTTATATGGTTAACTTAAGAAAGATAACTAATCTACAACAAGCAAGAGAAGTTTTACTGGTTTTAATTTTTGAAATTCTCAAGTTTTACTAGTATTAATAATAAAGGGCTTTACATCCCACTGCCAACAAGCAATGGAAATATCTTTGAACCCATGGCTTAGATTCTCGAGGCCCAGACTTCCAAAAACTCGTTATCTAGGTTTGAAACTGGTTTCTTCGTTACCTTCTGGTGAATCCAAGAAAATTTTGGCAATAATCATTGGTGCTTGACCTATCAAACAAACAAACAAAAAAGCACGACCTTGTAATGCATTATGAACCAATGACTTTGCCTGTCTGAAATGTATTATTAGTTAACTTCACGACCGACAGAAAAAGAAAGAAGGCTAGGCCCAAGCCCTTGTCCTGGAAACAAGATTGCCTGAAGCTGTTCCTTCGAAATTTTTGGACACGACTCATGGATCTCATTATTAGTTCTATGAACAAAGATAGGTTTTAATTGGAGTGCACAACAATATAAGTATATACAAATCAGAAAGCAATGTGGTTCACCGCTGAGTTAAATGAAGAAAATACTGTTGATATATTTTTGTAACAAACAAAAGGATGCTCACAATCTACTTAATCATCTTTGAACTCTTTAGTCGGCCGTGCTTCGAATCCCCCTTCTTCCCTTTTCTCAAGTGAATAAGGCATATATGTTCCCAGAATTCTGTCCCACATGACAAAGAATGGCTGAGAGAAGTTGTATTTACTACCATAAAGCTGATGATGGACATCGTGATAAGCAGAATTGTTTCTGAAGAAAATATGAAAGAGGTTTCCGGGAAGCAATAGCCCACAATGGTCATCGACTGTTTTGATGGTGGCAAAAGAAAAGAAAAAGATGGAAGTTCGAGGAGACATGCCAGAGAGGAGAAATGACAAGGCACCGCCTATTGTGTCAAAGAGAAGGCCTTCCACCGGATGATTGTACAAAGCTCCAAATGCATAGGGAACAACAAGACGGTGATGTAGAGAATGGAAGTGCCGATATAAGAACTTGTTGTGGTGGAAATATCTATGCAAAAAATATTGCCACGTATCCATAACTATCATTGCTGTAACAAACTGTCTAGCTAGAATGATAAGGGACAATGGCTGTGCCGTAGAAGACTCAGCATTACTCCCCGTGACCTGCACAAAGCAAGGTTTGCAAATAAAATCTACAACAGTCACATAATTTAACAATAAAAATTGCAAATATGGCAAATTATATATGTACGGATGAAGGCATGGTATTTTTGGTTTAATTAACAACAGAATCAAAAGTGGAGTAAAGATAAATATAAAAAAGCAAATGCAAACAGAAACCAACCAGTTACAAATTATGTAAATGAAAACAGTTCTGACACACAAGAAACAAGAATAGCAACCAGCTTGTCAGCATTTCATCAAGTGGGAAGACATGAAGAACCCTATGAATTTTGATGAGGTTGTTCTTACTATTAAATTAAATTTCTACCGCTAAAGTAAAGATCACAAACACAATCCAAGACAGTCTATTTCCACATTTACCTTGCCCTGTTCATGATAATATCTAATAAATCATAAGTTGACAGACATATTATTTGGTATATATACCGAAGAAAGGCACACAAATTAAAGTATGATTAAAGCTGAAACTTGATAACAAAAGTTACTATTCCTAATTAACAAGGCCACCAGATAAGCTATGGGGACATACCAAGATTTATTATCTATAAATAAGTAACTCTCCCACATTAAAACTTGTATGCACCCTAACAAAAATTTTCCTATCCTATTTATAATCTTTGAAGGATCAAAAGAAATCAAATATAAACTCATGGCTGATTATAGACAAATTATACAACCTACTTCTGTAAGCAGCCTGGACAACTGTATTGCATGCAGGGGAATGATGCAAATGATTAACTCCAATTCTTGCTATCATCTTTGCAAAGCAATCAAGGGTAACAATTTGGAACCCTTCCTAGAGAATTTGGTCATATCTTATGGGCTAACTTACATTCTAAGTTAAACCAAGTGACAGTCTAAATCATATGAATAATCTAACAAAAAATTCTCTAGTAAAGCAATTCATTTTGAGCTTTGACACAACCACTATATCATAACCAAGTAAAGATTTTTTTTATTTTTTGTACATAACCAAGTTATATGTGCCCAAATACATCCAAAAAAAATCCCAACTTTTTATTAAAAAATAAAAAAAGCTAAAATTTAATGAAACCCAACATCAAGAACCATCAGATTATCCTAAAATCAACTTAAAGCAAGGTAGTATCATCAAAATTCAACTAAAATTTCTTTTTTCTTTTGGGGGGGGGGGGTGTTCCGTACCGTGAACAAAAGGATGGCGATGACAGCCTGAAGGGTTTGCTGCAAAAGAACGCCTTTCACGACTGTTTGTTTGGAAACCAAATTCTTCTCATCCTCGTCCTTTTTTGAATGTAATCTGTAATTCTCAAAAGACCCTAAACACACATAAATACCTGAATAAATCCAATAAACAGCAATAGGAACAAAAGTTCCCAACAATTCATCGGATATCGCGAAACCCATCATTTACTACACGAATTTCAAACAAACCACATGAAATTAAAGAAAAAAACAGACGACTTTGAAGGTGTTTAAACAAAGAGTGATCCCCCAAAAGGTCAAAATAGGCATAAAACGAAAGGATTTTTTTTTAAAATAGATTTTTTGGGCAATGATGAAAAGTCTAACGTGGCGATTTCGTATTTGGAGAGGAAAATTACTAATAAATTAACAAAATAAACGACGGAAGTTGTTGTTAGGGTTGGAAAGAGAACGGAAGATTCGAAAGTGAAAAGAAAAGTCGTTGGAATAAAGAATAGGGGAAAAAGACGGAGATTTTGGCCAAAAAATAATGGGGTATAATTTGGTGCTTGCGGTTCTACCCTAGACTAATAAATGGATACGTGGCTATCCCTTTAATAGGGATAGCGAGGGTTTTGAATTTAACTATGGTCAGTCGAAAAGGGCGACCGATGAGTCGCTTTTGTGACGTGACGACAAGGATAAATGTCCAGAAGGTGGACCGAGTTACCGGCAATTACCTAATAATTTAAAATACAAAAATACGATATGAATAAAAAATAAAAAAATAATATAATTTAAAATTTAAATACTAATTATATAGAAATTAAATAAAATTAAAAAATATATTTTATGCTTTTATATTAATATAAATTATAATATTTAATTTTTGTATAAAATATAATATAAATATAAAATTTAATATTTTATTATATACGAATACAACCAAGTCTACCCATACACATTTGCTTTTTAAAACAGAGGTTAAGACCGTGTCATTAGACTGGGTCTTCCCCGCGTCCGACCCAATTTAATATAATAAATTTAATAATTCTTATATTTAAATTTATTTTTTTCTGTTTACTGTATGTAAAATATAAAATTTATTATATCATAATTTATATTAATATGATAAACATAAAATATTTTTATTTTTTATAAAACTCATACAATTTTTAAAATTTTAAAATTATATTATTTTAATATTTTTATATCATTTTTATATAGTAATTACAATATTGTAAGAAAAACATTTTTAACTCAAATAAAATATTTGCCTTAATATTGTTGCTGACCCTTTTTTTTTTCTTGCTTTTTGAGATACCTACACAACCATGTATAAGAGACTTTCATGATAGATATGATCATATACAAAAATTGCATAACCAATAACTTTGATCCATTTCTACCCATGTTAATTCTGATCTTTTATTCTAATATTAATTCAGCAGGATCAGCTCAGACAACTTAAAAACTAGAAATGAAAGCCTACATGTCTCCTATACAGCCTTCAATTCCTGTGTCTCAGAAATTTCCTTCAGAAAGTTCAGACTGGTTTGAGTGGTCCGCTTGCAAGGCGCTGAAGAAAAAAAAAACGTAAGATATATGTTAAAGATCAGATGTGCTGGTTTCCTTTGAGTGCATTGGTGCTGTATAAGAAAAATTAGAGGGAAACTCTTTCATTACCTTTTGTGCTTTTCTTGTTGGATGAAAGAACAGACGACTTCCACTCTTCATAAGCAACTTTCTCCATTTTCTTATGCCGTTTGTAGCTTGAAAGCTGCAAGAGGGTCATGTTAGTGCTATAGTATTTTGATGTACAAGAAAAATAAGTGAAATCATATTTTTCAAGAACAATATCACAAACTTCAAGTAGCCTTTTAGTAAACTTCCCTAAAATGCTGAGTACTCTAATTCTCTTGGAAAATCCAAACGCCAGACTTGCTGCTTATGGAACATAAAATATTAATAATCAATAAGAAACATTGTTGCAAGACCACCGATGAATAATCAATGCAAAGCATAGACATTTGTGATCTTAATCTCTTGAATGATGTAAACTTAAGCCCTACTTCATTGAATCAATCACCACACTTGTGCACACAGCCAATTAAATAGTCATAATGTTACAGCAACTGTCATACAATCAAATCACAAGGCCTCAAATCTAGAATAAACAAATGCAACTTTAATCCAACAATTAAAACTTATATTCCAGATGCTGCAGTAGTACCTCTGGTCCATCATCAGATAAATAACCACCATCATCAAATTTTCTTTTTTCAGGCAACACATCTAGCAGTTCTGCATACACATCAAAGCAAATTTTAGAGAAAATAATTGTGTAAACAAACTTGAAGATTTGAAAACCGTCATTCTACTGCAAATGGTAGCAACAATGAAAAAATGGCAACAAACACACACACACACACATAAATGAGTAAACATTGCCAATTTAAGGTTAACAAAAATGAACAACTACCTCGATTTCCTTTCACTTCCTTGGGATCCTTTTTTTCACTTGAGATTCCAAAAACATCATGGCATAGATCTTTCATGGAGGTTGAGACCTAGATTAAAAGTTCCAAACCAATGCTCAGCACATAAACAAACATTAAGCATTTACAAGTTACCAATTGAATAATCATATGAGAAGCAGTCTTACACAAGAAAACTCAGATTCAGAGGTGCCACAAACTTCAATCAACCTAACCTTGTCTATCTTAAGCTGTAAAGCAGAGAATTTACGTCAAAAAATGGGTAAATACAGGTAAAAAAAAAACATTTGACGGAAGAAATATACTTATGTTACCTTGTGTTTTTTTGCACACAAGTAAAATGCCACAGCAGTAAACACTGGCCTAGTGAAGTCTGCACTCGCCTGCCTGGAAACAGGCAACGATGCTGTAAACCGCTCCTTATAGCTAACATAAACGTCACTTAAGTCACTCAACCATTCAATTCACCAATTCACAAAATGGAAAAGGAAAACATAACTCTTCATCAGACGATCAAATGAGAAAAGGAAAGGTATTGTGGATCACAATCTTGACAAATTTGAGTACAGTAAAGATTGTTTAATTTGAGATTTACCCTTTCAGGCATTTTCTCAAACACAAAGCAATGATAAGGAAACAGTTTTAAGGGAACCAAATTCAAATTAACAGATAAAAAGGAAAAAGATCTTACAGAGATAAGCCCTTCTTCACAAAAGGAATAAGCCTAACACATCCAAATTGAATTCCCAATTCTCTAATATCCAGTGTTGTCCTGAAACACCACTTTTCCCCAAAATCAAAATCTGACTAAAATAATAACTCAAATCTATAATATAAAAAAACTTTAAAAAAATACAAAAGAGAAACCCACTTGATATTTAGACCATTCTGCAAGGAATTGAAAGATCTACTGTAAGCCTTCTCGGACATTCCACTTAACTTGATGGCTTTCTGCCTATCAAATATAACATCCCCAAACCTACAGATTTCATTACAATCACACATTAGGGAAAAAACCCTAATCCAAAATTTGGGATATATTCAAAATCAAAGGAAAACAAAGATAATGTATCGTACCTTGCAGCGGAAATTTCTAAGCAGATTATAGCTTTACAAACCTCTCCCTACAAAGGGGGAAAAAAGAACAGAATTAGCGGTTCACATTTAACTTTTATCGTGGTTTTAAAGTGATAAACGATTAGAGGGTGAAGTACTTACGACACCGATGATGGAGGAATCGAACTGGACATCGCAGAGGCGGCGGAGCTCCGCCGCTTTTCGGACCAGCAGCTTGTTCTCTGAGAGACCTAGCTTTCTCGCTATGTCTGACAGATCCATCTTTGAAGTCGGGTAGAGAAACGGGTTGTTAGATTCTCTTTAGAAAGATGAAGAGTTAAGCGTTGCTTCGGTTTTGAAGCAAATGAGAAACGCACGATGAAAAAGAAGTAACAGTTGGAGGGAGAAGAGGAATTTTGCCGTTCTTTTTCATTTTTGAATTTTACCGGGAATCCTTTGGCGCCAAACTGTTTTTTCTTTTAACTGCGTCATTTTGAGATTTTACCGCTTCGCTTTATAATTCAATAATTACTGTTCAAGATTTAAATTGAGTCAACAAAAATTAAAAACTTTATTTATAAGATCTAAATTCGATTTATCAACAGCTTTCTTAACAAATGATTTGTAAATTTAATATAAATTTTCGTTAAAATTGATAATAAATCTTGATTCTAAAATAAGATAATCTCTCTTTACCAAAATTTTTTAACAAATATTTTATTGAGTTAATTTATTTTATTGTTCAATAATTATTGAATATGTTTTGGGTAAATTTTTGTTTCACTTCAATTCACTTGGAAGCTAATTTTAGCAAGGAATCATTCACCCCCTCTCTACTGCAATTAAGATCTAAGATTAGAGGACAAAATTCTCCATTGAAAATTGAATGATGCCTAAATTTTAATTGAAACACAAGATTTATAAGTAGAGACAAAATAGTTCAATCAAAGACTATGCAATAATTTATACCTTAAACAACAACCTATCTCCAATACTTGATCATATTATCATAATACTTCTGTAATTGAAGCTTGATCTATGATGTCTTTTGAGCTTAAACAAGGGCATTTGCGCAGAAAAACAGTCAGTCATGACCTGTAGCTGCAGATACAAGAACCTCCATGAACATACAAGTAAAAAGCTATTTTGATGTAGTTGTTGATGGTTCTTCTGTCCCATTGCCATGAACAACCTGGGAATGATTCAAACAAGTACATATCAGATTCATAATCAATGCAAAATAGAAGATTATATGCAACCAACAATTGTCAGAGAGGTGGAAAGATACCAAGGAACCGATTTGCTCATATGCTTCCATTACTTTTGGATCTTCTTCATCTTCATACCCCACCTGTAATATTCTTGGTCCATTGACAGACCAAAAGGCTCTTCGACCCGCTTCCTAGATGGAAAGAAAAAAATTTTGTGATGCAATACATTTCTCAAAGAAGATGAATGCAAATTCATATACAAGCGAATAATCCTAATGTAAAAGCAACTCTGAAAATATGTAAAACCACCTGTAAATCTTCTCCCCCCCCCCCCCCCTCCCCTCCCTTTCCCCAATTTTTTCAAAAGAAGAAGATTAACCCAAATTCAATGGTAGTCATTTATCTAGGCATCACAGTCTATATAAAGACTGCCTTCAGAAACCAAGTTAACCCTACTTTAATTATCCAGCCTAGTTTGGTCTATAATAGTACTAAGGAAGAAAAATTAGTAGTCAATTGTCTAAGGTTGCTGAATCGATCCATGCATTCAGTAAGCATCTAAGTTGATTTCCCAGTTTAGTTTAGTTTTATAGCAGCATTTGGAATAGTGCATTGTTAATATACAAAGGAAACATAAAAGCCGATATCTTCTGAGGATAGCATTCAATGATTCAAGCATAATCTTTAATATCATTCCTTGTATTTATTGATATACAATTAGTCATGTCACAACCAATCCTATAATAAATATTTATAGGTGGAGACTGAACCAATCCCAAGAAAATTTTAGATGTAAAACCAAGAACTTCTCAAAGTCCTCTTGCAAATTTTCAGCTAATATTTGAGTGGTTGCACAAGATAGCTTTGCAATTGCTTAAATGAACTAGAATATTATTTAACAGATTTCAGTGTGCTACACTTAGAAAGGAACAAAAGAAATGTCACTGATTTTTACCTGTAAAACAATCAAGTAAATAGCCTCCAGTGCTTGAACACGAATCTCAGGATCCTTAACTGGTTCACGCTCAATTGAGAGTGCACTTCCAAGCTCAAGTGGCATTTTTGATGTGTCTTGTTCACCATATATCTGGGCAGACGGCACGAGACAAATGGGGAAAAAAATCAAGGCATGAGCTTTTGCCAGATATATAAATAAGAAAATGATGAAAGAAATGTAACAACATCAAGAAATGATGCCATAACACTTTCAAACTAAACCAAGAAATCTCTATTCTGGAGCATAAATAATGCATCTCTCTATTAGTGGCTATCCTCTTGAATCTATAACTAATAATTTTATGAGACATGTATACATGGTCAATAACAAAACAATAAGCCATCCATTAAGGTTTAAGACTACACTCTTGACACTCTATTTGGTAGGAAGGAAAGAAAGGGGTGAGGAAAGAAAAAGTTTTACTATAATGCTTGAGTTATATAACAATATGTGCTATTCTATAGCTCATCCATTAGATTAAAACATTTCCTTCCTTTCCTCTCTCTTCTACCAAACAGTTAGTTAATTATAAGCCAACATAAGATAAAAGCTTTAATCTTCCAAGAAACTGTATAAATGCTACCTTGTTTCCAGCAACTGGCAGAAGCAGAGCTGGCCAAAGAAACTCTGATATCAAGAGCAGATTCTGTAGTTGATTCTCTGCTTCAAAGCAGCAGTTCCTAATAGTTCCAGAAACCTATAACCATGAAAAAAACTTGCTGATCTCTGGACAAGCTAAGTGAATAGGTCCAGTCAGGTGTGAGCTGGTTTTATTTGCATAAGCTTGGCCACCTAAACTTGATTAGAGCAAGCTTCATATTTACAATGCATGGTTGAACAAAAACTATTCACAAGCCTAATCAAACTATCAAATTAGCCAATTTATCAACCAAACTGAGAGCAACCTACTATTGATCCCTCAGTTTTGTGGTATCACCTCTTTCAGTTTCTTCTTTGAACAAATTTCTAACTCATTAAGCTCTTATAATGCCTATCTCAACTTAAGCTTCGCTTTGTATTATAGGCAGGATATCTTATGGAAAGCCTACCATTAGACCTCTTAAAGCAGTTCATTTTATCAAAGACCTTTACCAGAAAATATGTAAAAAGCAATTTGAGGCCATTAAACAACTGTAAACAAGCAGAGCTTGTTCATTAATATCTAAGAGGTTAATGCACCAATCTTTTTCTGAGGCACTCCTAACTGGGCAAGAGAAGCAAATTATCTAAAAGATCTAATACTTTTATAGCAATAATTCAATGAAGTGAAATGATCAAATCACAGGATCCTAGAAATGGCTATACATATTTCAATGCAACTTCAAAGACTTTCCACAAGATTAGAAAGAGTTTCCAAGCTTTTTGGGCCAAGCATAATGCATAAAAGATTATATGTAGAAAATTAAAAGAAGAAAAAATATGTATTGTCCAAAATACAAAAGTACACTAAAGAAACTTACTGGTTCACAAATCATTTTTACATACCCCTTTTTTTCTCAATGGACTAGATGAATCAAACTGTCTAATAATCTGCTTTAACAAGCCACGCTTGGGATCCAATAACATTTTCCTCCCCGCTTCTTTCTTTGAGATGTTTACAAGTATGGAACCAACATGATCATAAGGATCATCTTGTAAATGAATAACAAAAGAATGTGAGGCCAACACTTGAAGGAGAAACATAGAAGTACCAGTGTACAAGGGTACAAGCAAACTTAAGTAAAAAAGATGTACAACACGCTACCAGATTCACTGGATCTACAGAATGATCTCACAAGCTTCATTATATAAAGTCCTTGCATCTTCTCATCTCCAATCTAAAAAGCATATAAAGTCCCCGGATAAGTAATTAATCTTCCCCAAGGAGAAGGCAAAAAAGACCGATAACGAGATAAGAAGCTGTATATAAACAAATGCCATTGAATATAAATCTTGCAATTTTCTTAAAAAAATTATGACTTTTTCCCAATAATTATACAAATGTCAGAGAGGATAAGTAAGCATCATAGGGCATAAAAATAATAAAAGAAAAAGCACCTGAAGCAAGGAAGAAATACCATCATCCAACTGTGTTAGGTTAACTAGGAGCATTACCAGCAACCGCATAATGCTAGAGCCTGGCTTATACAACAAATCCATGGCTACTTTAACCATCCCCATTTCGACCATCTTAGCAGCCAGTTCCGCATTTTGCGACAGATTCACGAGAGCTTCAGCAGCTGGTTCTGAAACTTCCTGCAACATTAGTACAATGAGAGAACAACTCCATAGAAAAATGCACTTGAAATAAAATTTTAGATACTTGTATCAATTGATTCAAACATTTTCAATGAATTGCATAATTGGCAAGCACTAATGATTACATTTTCCTCACTCAAAAGCCGAGATAAAGATGGAAGCACAGTGCTGGCAAAATTGGAAAGGGAGTGCAACCCATCCTCAGACCCTGTTAATCCCCGCACAATATCAACAGCCGCCTTCTTCACCTAAGCATATCACATAAATAAATATTACTATAAGTACTAGAAAGCAAAAAAGGTACAGTTCAAAATTCAACTGAATTTAAAAACAACAACCACCCTTTATGAGAAATGGGATTTTCTTGTATGAAATGACCCGAAAATTGAATGTTTAGCTATGTTCGGATGCTGACAAATAAATAAATTTATAATAGAACTTGAAATCTAGTTTAACTATAAGTAAAACTTAGTTTCGATAGTTTTGCATCAAATTTTGGGGAATTATAGGGAGGAAAATAGAGGGTTTAGATGGATAGGTGGAAACTTACTGGAGGAGAGGGGGCAGAGAGGAAGTCTATTAGTTCTTCGAGTTCGGTCGCCATAGCCGTTCTTCTGCTGTTGCTCGCGGAGCAGCGAACAATTTACAAAGTGTTCACCAAAGACTTCACTCAAGAAAATTGATGGTCCAAAACGACCTCGTTCCAATGATAAAATCATTGTATGTTATGAGTAACCCTTAAAAGAAAAACGCAACGTTTTATTCATCAACGATCGAAATGCTACGCTAATTTAAATTATTATTTTTAGATAATAACAATAATACAAGTAGAATATAATTTGAATTTCAAATTCAATTATACTACTACAACATCAAATTTTAAAAATGTTAATCCAAGACTTAATTCAGTTAATTTATATAATTATTTTTAAAAAATAACATTTAATAAATTTGATGATAAAATTTTAACATTTATAATTTCTTGATATATTTTATAATCAAGATTTGTTTTGCATCAAAAAAATATTATCAATGCAAGTGAGTTTACGTTGATTTTGAATTGAATTAAAATAGTTTTCAAATAAAAATTAAGTTAAATTTGATGATTTTAATATTTGACCAAAATTTTTTTAATGCTTACATATTTATAAGGGTTTTCAAGTTTAATTTGATATATATGTATATACTTGCATATATTTAGTGTTTTTCTAAAACTATACTATATAAAAAAAAACAACTGAGTCGATTCAAATCAATTTTATGATTACTATGAATTGTATTCATAGTTTAGGCAACAGAAAAATATTCAGTGCAACAAAAAAGGAAAAGCAGAAACAAATAGATGTCCATTCAAACTAAATGGAGCTTCCATAGTATGTAAAGCAAATTTTCCCTAACCAACTAGGGCACAATTTCATTGATCAACACTGACATTTCAAAAGGAAACAGGGGATCTATTGAAGCTGTGTCTTTAGGCTAGATACCGATACAATTTCCTATCATTGTTGTCCCTTTCCAAGAAATCCCGCTCGATAAGAGACTCAATCCGTTTCTTAATCTCCGTTGGATTGGCAAGGAACCGTGACTGCAACTGCTTTGTAACCTCAGCTATTATATTGTTGTGATCCAGCACCCTCCTTGATTTCATGATCCTAACTATTGCAGCTTCAATCTGCGGCTTCCTGTCCTCCTCTACTCTTTGTCGGGTCTCCTGCTTTTCGGGTTCTGATTCCTTTTGTGCAACCACAGTTCCTATCTTCACTTTGTAGAATTTGCTTGTGAACTTATCGTTGACAAAAAAGGCATCATCCTCACCAATGTCTTTACTCATGGGTTCTTTTCTAAGAACGTTCTTTCCCTTTACACATGCCATCGATTGCAAGCACCTTTTCAAGTCTGAAGCAGGAATCCCAGTAGCTTGTTCAATCTCCTTGTAGCTAAGCCTATCAGCATTGTTAAAAAGCATCAATACACACATCTGGTAAGTTGAAACATTCAACTCATGCTTCTGACCTTTCCCAAAAATTGCTTTTATATCAGCTGTCCCCATGTTAGTATGCCAGGACAATCTCCGACCGGTATGGGTTCCAAGATAATATGACCGAAACTTCTCACACAGTGCTGACACTTCAGCAGGCAGGTTGCAAGTAATACTAGGCTGAGTGGGCCAAGACCCTGTTGTTAGAACCTGAACAACTAGGGTAGGTCCATCCGCTAGCTCAGGATGGCTTGCATAAAACCCTTGTGTTGTGTCCTGGGAGGTCTTCATGTCGGTAAACATGCCTTCTAACTTCGAAGTAAATTGATATCCACATTCCGTCTTAAGCTTGACTATCAGACTTCTCTCTGCATCATCAGATGCGGTTTTGCCTGACAAGAGCCGCTTAGCTAAGTGCTGTTTGTAGTACTTTTCAAACACATCCTTCTCCTGCAGGTAGCGGAATAACATCATAACTTTGTCAAGAATTATCTCAACATCCTCCTCACTGACTCCTTTCAAACCTTTACGAAGCTTGTCATCCACAAATAATGAAATGAACTCAGGAGAACGGGGATTCAAATTAATGAAATATTCAAAAGAGGAGTTCAGAGCATTCTGGAATGTCTTGTCATTGCTAAATGCTAGGCTAATGATATTATCATATTTGTCCCTTTCATCCAACAGCCGCTGGACAAATTCCACAGGATCCTTCAACCTTTCTGCATCAGTAACTAGCTGTTTACCCGTTTCCCTGAGGTGAGAAGTCATCACACCTCGTATCATTGAGAGACCGTTAGGAACTCTCTTAAATAAATTATACATTCTACCCAAGTCTTCATACTTGTCGTTAAGAAGCATATTTACCAAGCCAGAGTTCTCCATGTGGACTAGTCTCGTCATGTGGTTAGCAATCATCTCCTTCTCCACCACATTAGTTATCTTGGCTTCACTCTTGACATCCAAGTAGTGGGTAACTCTCTCAATTTCTTCATTTAGACGTATCTCCGCTTTCTTTAGATAGTCCCCACAATCACAGCACTCAATGAATTTCTGAGATTCGCCCCTGTAAAACTCAGCAGAAACCTCAAGAAATGGCTTTTCAAAATCCTCCTGGTAAACAGAAGAACCCAAATCCATAAGCATCTTGATTATGTTCCTCATCAGCCCACGATCTATAACTTCACCAGTTCGCTCTCTATGTACTAGTTCAAGAAGCATGCTCAGAAGCCTTGACTGTATTTTGCTGGAATGTATAATATTATCCCTCCACAAGTTAAGTCCCAGCTCGTGAACAGGGGTTTTACGGGTATTTGGAATATAAGTCCTGTCCATGTACATCAATATGTCTCGAATCATTTGCAGGGCCTTGTTGTGGTCATTCCATTTCCTGTTCAGCTCTTCAAGAAAAAAATCACCTTGAGCAGCCTCTATAGATTTTGATATTTCTTTGAGGTGTGCAGTCATAGTTGTAACAAGTCCAGAGTACAGCTTCTCACCAAATTTGTGCAAAACCATATTGTATGCATTCCTGAATTCATGTCAAAAACCCAATATCAACAAGAAAATGAAATCCATGTATCCAAAAAAAAAAAAAAAAAATGGCAACCAACCAAGAAACTTTGGCATATTCTATAATTAACATATGATAATCTTGAAAACTCAGCAACATGTATGGTTCAAAAGTAATAAGAAAACTAGATGCAAGTGCAACTACTTGATTTGATCAACTACAACTTCATAGAAAACTACCATGGCAGCCCATTACTAATCCCTATCAATAGTCCACCAACATAAACACAGTCCACCTTAATCGTCAAATATGCCACATGTGCCCAATAAAAAAACATTAATGGCACTAAGATCATCCAGGGACCGACAATTCATTTGTTCCCAACATATAATTTACTAAACCATCCCTAAAACAATTTGATTAAATCTCTCCAAGCTGATTACCTCCATATTCATGTTTAAAAAGCATTTTCAATAACTTCATAACCTGAATATAACAGCGTTGAAAATCCATGTATGATAAAATCAAACAGATGAGAAACTCTTCATCCATGCACCAGTTAGGAAAAATAAGCTTCTAGATTTAAGAGAGACCAAAACTTCTAGAGATAGACCGCGAAAGACGTGGATGCAGGTGATAAGAAATGATATGAGGGTTAAGGAAATAAATAAAATAGTTGTTTTTTATAAGAAGGAGTGGTGCAAAAATATTCAAAACTATGACCTAACATAATTTTTTTTTTGGCCTTTCATACAACCGACCCAGAGTTACGAGATATAAAGCTTAGTTTGTTGTTGTTGATGAGAAACTCTTCATAGTTTTAAATTATTTAAACACGATAAAACCCTAATTCAACTTGCTCTACAAATTTATGAAAAGTTTTCGATAATCCAAAATCATTTACCAAATTAACAGCAACAAATGACGTAACCAAAACATATAAAAAAGGAAATAATTCATAACATATTAGGCAGCGATAAATAATCACGTAGTAAAATAAAATAAATTAATTGAACATTTAAATAAAAAAAAAAAGCGGAAACCTGTAAAGCTCTTCAAAACTGAGGCCACTAGCGTTATGATTGTAAATCTCATGGATTGCATGTTCGAGAATGTTCCAGGTCTTGTCTGCGTATTTCGGATCCACCACGACCCGGTGCTTGAACGCTTCTATCTGGAAATTCCTTTTCTTTTGGTTACTCATTTCCTTTCCAACCTTCACGAACCGAACAAAAACCCGCCCGAATATAAACCGAATAAACAAAAAAAAAAAAAAAAGAGGACCGAACAACAATTAAAACGATCTATAAAATCATCCGATTAATAAAACCTTGTATAGGGCAGAGAAGCGATTGACCGATCAAATTTGTCGTGCGGACTGTCGCGCGGGGTTAGGGTTTGAAAATTAAAAGATATAAACAAAAAATAGGGATTTGAACAGCAGGCCCTAAAATGAAAAATGAAATTTATTCAGATGAAATTAAAATAAAAGAAGAAAAAACAGATAATAATTAGATATATAAATATATATATAATATGTTTGTAGTTGTTAATTAAAGACTATTTATTACGTTTGGAACAAAAAAAAAATTTTAAGAATTGAAGACGAGGAGAGGGAAAGGAAAGGAAATTTTCGCCCTTTTTGGTTGGTTTTTGGTGGAGATCAAGTTATTACCAAGAAACGTTTCGCTTTTTTTTTTTATTATTATTAAATTAAATCCACAGCTTTTTTTTTTTTTTTTGCGACGACCGACTGCAACCAATCCACGGGCTACTCCACTTGTACTACTGATCTTTACGTCACATGTTTTTTTTTTTTTTTTTTATCATTTTAATTAAATTAAGTATTTGGTAAAAAATTTATTAAATACATTCACAAATTTAATCATTCAACAATGAAAGGATTTTCACGTAACTCCAAAATGAATCCTTAATCTATTTTATGGAGATAAATGAGTCGGGTTGATTAAATATAGTAATAAATATAGGTTTGAATTCAATTCAAATTTCGTTATTTAAAATTTTTTTAAAATTTAAATAAAGTTTAATTTTTAAATTTAAATTTAATTTGAGATAAAAATTAAATTATTTAAATTCGTTTGATTAGTTTTATTTAATAAAAAATAAAATTAATTATCATATTTGAGTTATGTTTGATTTTAAATTCAATTATATGTTTAAATTTGAGTTCAAAACTAAATTGATATACATAAAAATAAAATAATAATTTTTAATTAAAATAATAAAATATATTAAAATTTAAATGCTTAATCTCATCAAATTATTTGAATAAAATATTAAAATGTTTAAATTTATTTTATTTAATAAATTAAATTATTTAAATTCAAATTTGATTCTATAACAATCAAATATAATTTAAATTTTATTCAAATTAAATTTAAATTATTTACAAATAATAATAATGTATCATTTATGCATCTCTTAAACAATTTTAAGTACTTTGTGTATTCCAGGTGAGCTAAAAAATTGAATCTCAATTTTCTCAACGAACATTAACATCATCTCATCTTTTTTCTCTCACGTGAAATGTCTGACTCACTGATTTAAGTAACAATTAATCAATTAAAACATCATGTTACATGCAAATATTTCATGTACATCAATTTTATACAAATTATTTTTCATCAATTTTGTTCTTATATTGTCAAATTTTTATATGTGTGTAAATTCTGTGCAGTTATTATGTGTATATAACATTTCCATTCCAAAATTTAAAATATAAGTAATAAAAGTATACGTACTTTGTAGTATGAAATTATAATAAAACTTTTTTTAAAAATTTGGATTATTATTTATAATTAAATAATAACATATTTAAAGTAATTTACACAATTCAAACAACAACATCAGAGTGGCGCAGCGGAAGCGTGGTGGGCCCATAACCCACAGGTCCCAGGATCGAAACCTGGCTCTGATAAATTGTTCAGATGCAAGCTTCCGATATCCGCTTTTTATTCCCCAATTTATATCACCCAGAAAGCGACGTCGTTCTTCCAAAGCCTAGCCGTTCTAATTCAAATTCCTCCTTCTACCCCTACCATTTATCTTAAATCCAAAGCAGAGATGGCGTAACTTAAACGCTCATTCCCAAAATAAACTCTTCATATTCACCTTACAAAAACCGCGCCTTGTACAAAATTTGGGTACTCTTTATTTTTGAATTTTTTGTTTATTTAATTTCTTTTTTGGAATTTAAAGGAGGTATTCGTGGATCCTGCGCGTGATGAGAGCTTGATCTTAGAGTTATTAGATTACAAGCATGAAATTGCAGATGATGGGGGTGCTGTCTGGTTTCTTAAAGACCTTGCTATTGAACAAGATGGTGAAGGTTTCATGGTAATCTTCAATTCTTCATTTTTTTTATGGCATTGTATCAATTTTATGGTAGTTGTCTTTATATTGAAAGGATTGAGTAATTATTATCTGTTTGAATTAGCTTCCTTAATGTATTTGCTAGTATAGTGGGTTTTACGTTTATCCTGATTTTTTCAGCTGCGCGTGGCTTATCCTTTGAGAATATTAAATTGAAGAAGCTTTAATCTTATATTATGAAAGATAGAATGTGTTGGTTTATTATATTACCATGAGCTCTACAGGATTTTCATGACTAGGATTACAGTTCTTTATGCATTGGCATGATTGTCTTTTTATTTACCTAGGTCCCATTGATGTTGAAGACTTCCAGAACATGGTTTCTGCACTTGGCAATTGTTTGAGACTTGATATGGTTGTAACTTGTAAGTATAACATTTTCTTTTTCGCTATATGTTTGAGCTGCTTGAGCAGTAAGCAGTGGTTGAGGCCCCTGGATTGTGTTACAGAAACATTCCAGCTATTGTTACAGTTGCAGTTGGCCAAATGGTATGAGTCATATAGAAGGCATGCGACTAGATTTTCATTCTTAATAGTTTGAACTTTCAGTTCTCTGCTGCCTACAGATCCCTGCTTTACCAAACATTATGTGATCATGTTGTGCTCTTCCTTGAGTCTCAATGTTTCTTAAAATTAGCATTCTATCATCTTATTTTACACGCTAGGTACAGTAAACTTTATCTTCTGCCTGATGATGTCAGATTGTATACCTTATGTTTACTGTTATTTTATCTATGTTGGACTTTTCTCTTGACAATACCAATTTATGATTTTTCCTTTGAAAGACAATTCAAGTACGAGGCTTATTGAGGTAAAAACTAATTTTGTGTTTCTTCTTTGTATGCATTAGTATATGTATGTATATTCTTGGGGTAAAAGCTAAAATCGAGTTTGGAAATTTGTTCTTTTAAGCCTCCTTCTTGGACCCATTTTATGATTTCAGCTGTGGCTCATGTTTTCCTATGGATCTATAGTTAGTTTTTAAGTTAAAAGGAAGGAGATGCATATCTGATACTTAGTACCTTTAAGTAGTCTTACTGCTTGTTGTGATCATTCTTTCTGTTCTGTAAATGAAATGGCATAATATTTTGACTGAGATTGTAAGATTAGATAATTTTAGCAAGTTCAAAGCGCTGTTGGTTTGCCATTTGTCTGAACTTGTTTTATTGAGTTAATTTGAAATGAGGGTATGAATGGTCTATATCAGGTGTGCTTGTTCTTTAATCTTCAATGTCATGAGCTTTTCAGTCTGATTGATCTGCCCCTAGATCAGCCGCGATTCCCCTTGGTTAGAGCAGAACATAAAGTTTTGCTTTATTGTTCTTAGGGTGCAAATGTAGACTGGCTGGGACAGTAATATGTCTCTTGGTTGTAAATTCTCACTTAAATTTTGCCGCCCATCTTTCTGTCATAAGTTTTTAATACCATCTATCATTAATTTTTTATTTATGCATAGGCTGTTTCTAAGGGACGGCAAGGAAGAGAAGCACAAAATATTATCAAGGTTTTTTTTTTTTTTTTTGTAATTTCAGTTTTCATTGTTTTTATTCTGTTTTTATAAATTGCTAACTGGGTTCTTGATGAATATCCATGCAGGTCTACCTTGCAAACATATGTCTTAAGGAGGTTGGGACAGATGTTCTAGTAATGCATATGTGCCCATTGTGATAAAGTAAGTGTCCAAGCTACACGGCTGTTCTTTTTCTATAGCAAAAGAAAAAGACAATCATTTCATGGTCCATAAGACATTCTGAAAGCGAAAATGTTAAGCTTTAACTTGTTGGCAAGTGATCTGGTTGTAAATTCTCACTTAAATTTTTTCCCCCATCTTTCTCTCATATCTTTTAATACCATCTATCATTAATTTTGTTATTTATGCATAGGCTATTTCTAAGGGACAGCAAGGAAGAGAAGCACAAAATATTATCAAGGTAAATTTTTTTTTTTTTTTGTAATTTCAGTTTTCACTGTTTTTATTCTGTTGTTATAAATTGCTAGCTGGGTTCTTGATGAATATCCATGCAGGTCTACCTTGCAAACATACGTCTTAAGGAGGTTGGGACAGATGTTCTAGTAATGCATATGAGCCCATTGTGATAAAGTGTCCAAGCTACACGGCTGTTCTTTTTCTATAGCAAAAGGAAAAGACATCATTTCATGGTCCTTAAGACATTCTGAAAGCGAAAATGTTAAGCTTTAACTTGTTGGCAAGTGATTTGACTGAAAGCAATAACTAGGAATTTTGTCATTTGATTGCCCAGTTGACTTTGGAATTAATTATGTCAGCTTCCTGTAACACTTGCTATTTATCTATTACGATTGCAGTCCTTCGAGCGAAAGCACCAATACGGTTGGTGCAGGATTAGCTATTCCTGCTACGCAAACTGGATTTATGCCGATAGTTGAAGCCTTTAAACCAGCTGTTACAAACTTCAAAGTGAATGACTGGAGCCTCTTAAGTCCTAGCGTTTGAGATGAGTTAAAGTGTAGGTAAAATCTACGGGATTTTCATCCTCCCTTTCTCAAACAATGTAGATGTTCACGCTGAGCAGCCTTTCACTGTCTCTTTAAAAATTGTAAAACATTTGTTCATGTTTATCATGTTAATTATATTAGAACATTTGTTAATCTTGGGCTGTGATTTCCATTGCCAGTCAGTCATATGCAAGCTACGGCTTTGCTCGTGGCTTTTAGATGAAGGATTTGTTGATAGAACATTCGGAAATCTTTGAATGGTATCTTTGGAAGGCCAAAAGTTTTTCAAGTGTGTCATCACTTACTTATTGAATTGGTATCTACTAATTAAATTGAATCGATTGTATATTTTACTATTTGTGTATGCATATTATGTAAAATATAAAAATTTATATATTTATATTATATTTTATATAAAAATTATGTGTTATAATTTATGTCAATATAAAATATAAAATATATATTTTTTATTTTATTTGTTTTATTAAATTTATATATATAATTATTATTAAAATTTTAAATTATATCATTTTTTATTATTTTTATATTATATTATTGTATTATATTTTAAATTATCAAATTTAATCAACGAGTATCAATCACTCTATAACGCTGGAATCTCAATGAATTACCACTTATGTTCGTTTGTCTTCAATATTTCACAATATAAAAATGTATGGGTAAAAAGAATGATAGAGTTGGCCATTTTCTAACGATTGTGAAAAAAATCTAGTTAGCACTGAGGCAAGCAGTCTAACAAGCCAGCCCATTCCAGACGAGACGTAATGTAACCGAAATCACAAAACCAACCATTGGCTAAATGTCATGCCTGATGTGTCCCTCCTGCTCAAATTTACTCTCTCTTTTATTTTCTCTTTTAATATAAAGTCTAAACTCAATTTTTTTTTAATACAATCACAAGTATCATTTAAAGTTTGTTTGAATTTAATTTTTATAAAAAAATATAATGATATTTTTTATATTAATACGATGCATTTAAAATCTCATTTCCAAAATTAAAATTTTTTCTCGTTTGGATTTTAAAAAGGGGAAAATTAGGTGAAATTTATTTGTTTTTGTCGTTAAAGTTGTCAAGTCAGCCCAGAGATTTTGGAGGAAAGAGTTAGGATAAATGGTGCCACAGAAGAATGCCACGTGGTAAAGTTGAATGTGGATAACGTCATCCTTTCAGAGTAAGAAGATTCCAACTGTCGAGAATGACGTGTCAGTGTCAGCCCACCCACCAATTTTGCCAGAGAGACTGGAGAGGGACATTTCATTAACTGATCTGGCGCATGGGTCCCCACTCTTCACCAAAAAACCCAAATTTTTTTAGTTAAAATAATAATAACTCATAGCCTTTTTATTTTTTGTTGTATTTAAATAAATTTTTTACATTCAATTGGATCTAAATAAACATTTAATTTTTAATATGTATTTAAATAAATTTTTAACATAAATTAATTTTTTATTTAAAATAAACTTTTATTTAAAATATAAATAAAAAATAAAAAATTATTTGAATATAATAAAAATATAAGAATTTATTTTTAAAAAATGAAATAATTGAAAGATTTTTTTTAGTATTTTAATATATTTTTTCTTTTATAATTTAATAATAGTAATACCTCAATCACTTGACAAAAAGTTATTTTAACTGTTATCATTAAGGATTAGTTCAATTAATAAAGAAATGGGTTTCTTCTATCAAGTTTCTATTCTTATATGAAGTATTTCAAAAATAAAATCTTGAATTAATCATATCAATATAATAAAGTGTAGTTTTATATTTTTCAAAAAAAAAAAATTAAATCTAGATAAAATTTGAGAATACCTCTATTCATATTATCCAAAAAAAGTGATATTAAGAATTTGAGACTTTGTCAAGTTAATTCATACATCCATATTTAAAAAATAACATTTAACATATTTGAAATTTAAATTTTAATATTTATAATTTTTTTTTTTGTATTTTTCAACTACAATCTCTTTTACAAAATATACTACTAATTATATTACTAAAAGTAATATAGCAATCTATGTAGAGAGTGGGAAAGGAGGAGGAAAAATAAATTTTAACCCATTTGTGTTTATTATTGAACCCCTCTTAATTTTTCCCTCTGTCTTTAATGAGATGTTTTAGAAAAATGCTTTCAAAAGATTCTAATTGAATTGTTTGCATCAACATTGAGATATAAAAGTTCTTTTGAAATTTTTTTTAATTGAAAATTTTATTCATTACTTTTAATTTTCAAAACGATATATTACGTAGTTGATTGATATAATAATTTAACATACTCACCATCGCATATATATATATATATATATATAACCATTTGTTAGATAAAATTTATAGAGGAATCCAGCTGATATTGTTATGAGTTACTTATATTATAATGTAAAATATGTCCTTCGATGGAATATGATGTAAATTTAATGATTCATATATTTGTATCTTATAAAAAATTAAAATTCATGTATATAAATTGTATTTTACATAAAATTAAGTATTATAATTTATATCGATATGAAAATATAATTTTTTTGTTTTATTAAATCCATATATTATTATTATTAAAATCTTAAATCATATCATATTTATATATTTTTTAATATTATATTCATGTCATCTCACTATCATATTTTAAATTATCAAATTTAATAATGTAAAATGACTTATTAATAATATGAGATTTTAAGTTCAACCTTCAAAAAAGCAAAAACATGTTGATCCACGTAAATGTGAAATGGTCTTGGGGAGTGGTCGATTGATATTTTTCCAAATGCAAATCAACAATGAGGTGGTGATTTGGAGAATGCCATGGTCAGCAGGCAGCAATGCACGTCAAAGAAAAAGACTCCCCCCCGATAGGGAATTCATTCAATTCTGTCCAATGAAATCTTTGTCACGTTTACGTTAATACAGCAAACCCTAGAATTTCCAACTTGGGATTTCTTTAGATTTTTCTTTTTGAAATCCTCAAGAATCAGCACACTTTAACTGACTAATCTTACACTATCAAAATTTGATGATTTTTTTTTTTTTTTTGGAAGCCGACACTACCGACGGGGTCTTAAGGTTGGCCTAACATTTTAATTGCGTTGATTTTGTCAAATATGAAAGCTTGATTTCTCTAGTTTTGTCTATTATAGCTAGGTTGACTTGTCAATTGCCTTTGTGGACTTCAAATCTCTAGTGTCAATTTAGCAGGCGTTTCATCAAGAAAAAAGGTTGTTTTGAATTTGGGTTTCCATCATTTTTAGGATTCTGTTTACACAATACATACATTAAAATTTAAAATTATCTTTAACCCTTAAATTGGTTTTACCCTTTAATAACAAAACTAACATAAGGTTTTTAATAATGTTCTTTTTTCTCCAAATTTTCAATAAAAATAAACTCCATGTTTAAACTTGTTGACTTAGCATAAACCCGTAAAGTCTTTACAAGTGGTTAAGCTAAAATTTTTATTTTTAAGCATTTGAATTTGAATTACAAACCTAACATTTTATGTGGCATATGATCACCAAAGGGCTTTGAAGCTAAGCACACAAGCACTTTAGAGAATATTAAGCATGCAATTATGCAGGGTGATAATGGTTCAAATTAAATTGAATTTGCTTCGATTTTTTAGATAATGTGTAATATTATAAATTTTAAAAATTAAATCCGAATCTAAATCGATTTTCTCTGAAAATTGATCTAATCTTAATCAAATTCAATTGATTCAATTCGGTTTATCAATTTTTAAAATTTAATTTTTTATATATTATTTTAATAGATTTTTGATATATTTAAAATAGATTTATATATAATAATTATTTTTATTTTATAAAAATTTTAAATATATATAAAAATTAATAAAAATATATTATTCTATTAAGTTCAAATTTTTTTCAATTTTTACATATTGATTCAAAATTCGATCTAACTTTAATATATATATATATATATATAATATCACAACTTAATCCAAATCAAATAAAAAATTTCTAATATGAATCAATCTAACATTATAATTTCAATTAATTTTTAATTTTTTAATTTTTTCAATTTCTTTCACTCCTGTAGCTGTGAATCAAAGGAAAGAAGATAGAAACAAGCCTTTAATCAGTATGTATAATAATGGCAGTAAAAAGAAGAATAGTGGCTCAAAGGAGATTCGGAGTTAAGGGCAGACAGATTTTATAAAAGCAAAAATGACTACGAGGCAAGGTCACTACCAACAAAGAAAGCAAGGCCTAAAGGGAGCCATAAAAATTTTAAATTAAATTTTGATCTTTTTAGAGCTGGCAGGCTACGGAAAGTGATTTGGATTTTCTCATTGGTTTTTGTCAGCTTTTTCAGAATAGAGCAGTTGACAATATTATCCCTTTGTTAATCTGTCAATTCTCTTTTAGGAAAAAAATTTTTTTGTGCATTCCAACCTGTCATTCCCTTCTACTTTTCTTTTTCTTATGAAACCCTAATCTTCCTTATATTCTTCTAATCATTGAAGGCAATGTAGCTAAGGGAAAGCTTTCTTAAGCTATACATATGGTAGATTTTTTTTTTCTTCTTGTTTAACATGCTTTTGCTATATACAAAGTGATCTTTCTCTGCTTTAAAGTGAACAATTTTTTTTAATAAAATTTAAATTCACCATTTAATATATTTAGGATGATAATTCAAATTTACTATTTGAATAAGTGTAAGTAATTTTATTATTATATATATTTTGCATTTGAGAATGTTAGATTTGATTAAGATTTTAATATATTATTAATAGATCACATGTTTGCTAACTAAAAATATTAGGAATTTAATTTTGATATTATGAAAAAATTAAAAGAACATTTTAAAAATATTTTAATTTTGATATTTTTAATCAAATTAATAAGTGCAATATCAAAACTGCATTCGATCAAAGATAACTAATCAATTTGATCCACCACAGAAAATAAAGTAATAAATTTAAATTTTTTTCCATCTTATATTGTTAAAGAATGGGAAAATATTTTAAAATTCATATATAAAAATTTAGCCAGATTTTAATGATTGGATTCATTGGACTTGCCTAAGATTTTTTAATTGGATAATGGGGCAAACATTAAAAATTGGTCAAGTAAAAAAAAAAAAGATAAGATAAAAATAATATCTTATGTTATGTAACTTAGTCAATAAATAGAAATACACTAGGAAGCTATATGTTGATTATGTACATTCTCAAGTGTAAAGGTATAGGTTAGAATAATTAATGGGTAAAATGCTATATGATTTGGATAGAAAATTTGTAACTTTCAAAGCCAGCGGCCAGCTTGACCAGAAACAGGAGGAAAAAGACTTATTTCTAGCTCAGTAATCGCCAACATTCCGACAAATTTGTTTGAATAATTAGCACAAATGGAGGGTAAGCCATCAGCATCACCGGCAAAAGATGGCAAGATGCACGTGATTTTCTAATGCAAACCATTACGATTTAAATCCAATGGGGGCTACATCACTTCAAAGAGACCTGGTGCCCTTTCATTGCCTTATAGATATGTAGTACCTCTGGACCAGAAGGGATCGATTCTTTTTCTTTCCTTTTTCTTTTGTCCAAAGAAAGAAAATTCGAACTCTACTCTTCGAATAGAAAGATCAAGCATATCAATCATTGAATTAAATGATTCGGTGCAAACCAATGTTATTTTGTTATTGAATTTTTTTCCCAACTACTGTACCATGAAATAGTAAATCTGATTGCTGTGGTCCAAATCCCATTATTATTAGTTCATGAAATTAATGTTAAAGTTGCTTAGATCAAAATTACCTGTTAATGTTAAAGTTGCTTGTTTACCTTTATAGTACCAAATGTAGTGACAGCATATAGGAACCGATGGTTTTCCTGATAAAAGTTGCAGATTATTCAACTTCAGACACAAAAGTAATTGTAATTCCCACATATTTATGTTCAGAGTTCTAGAGGGAACGTGATTATGTCGTTGGCATTATTAATGGTACCTCATCGGAGACAACTTTGAAATTATTGGTTAACTTCATATCAAGAATAATTTGTTTTGTAAAATGAATCTACAGTTTAATTCAATAAGCTCATATAATTATCAAATCAGGATACTTATGTAACATTTTCATCTTACCTTAAATTGCGATCTCTTTTATAAAAATATCGTTAAATGTAGGTTTGTGCTGTGAAATTGAGACAAGAAGGCGGTGAAAAAGGTACATATTTTTTAATATGTATGCTACGGTGCAAGAATGACATGACAAAGTGGTGGCACTGGATCTAATTATATCACAAGTTTTAGTACAAATCAAACTTAATTCAAGGTTGGCGACAATCTTAGGAAGGGTCATTATCGAGATCAAAGCTGCGATTGGTGCTGTTTAGGGAAAATGATTATTAGTTAGGTATGTTGGTTGTTGAAATATATATTTGAAAGTTGCTACATTTTGGCAACGTGCTTGTTTTTGTTCCCTTTTAAGCTACATTTTGGCCTGTTAGGCACATGGGTTAGACGTGCTATGCTCTCTTTTTTTCCCTCTCTCTCATGGCTGATGGCCGGTGGCTGGTGGCTCATGGTGGGTGTTTCTTTTCATTCTTATTAGTTATATGTATATATTATATATTTCACTTGTGTGGCATATGTACTCAAAAATATACCCAGAATGGACAAAGAACTAAACTAAGGTCTGTTCACTGGAAATATATATATATATATATATATAAATATATAAATGTATATATTTTTAAGGAACAAAACACATAACACTCTCCCAATTCTAATTAAAAATGTCATATATAGTTATCACGTTAGTATTTTTATCGGTTAATATTTATCTTGTTAGTATTTTTACTAACGATGTAGTCAATGATGTAAAATATTGGACATAAATAAAGTTTGGGTATTAATCGTGAATTTATTTTTATAAGTACTAAATTATTAAAAATAATATAGTTTAAGGGTCAAATTACATTTTATTCCAAATATATATATATAAAGCATTAAAATTTGAAAAGGATATAACTAGGCTACAAAATTAAATTGATCTTGTAAATGTAAACCCAAATATAAAATATATATATATCAAAATCATAATATAGCTGTATATAGAAAAGGTTTTGAAAGGTATATATTTTCACCTTCATGAACAACATATGTATTCCTTATGGGTAAGTCAGTTGGTCCTAAGATTAGGACTATTGGTCTTACTAAATAGGTCTCTTCTACAAAAAAATATTGAGTTGGAAAGCCTTTTATGGCAAAATTTAAAAAAAAAAAAAGGAAAATTTTGGGAATATGAACTTTTTAAAGAAAATTTAAAAGGACCACATGTCTTATAGACTGTGTATGGCTCACATGTACCAAGATGGACCTCAAAAGTGTTGGCTATTGACTCAGAAATCTACTGAAAGATTAGTGCATCAGTTATCCTTCTTTTGAAACTAAAAAAATTGATTAGAAGAATTTTGTGACTGAACTAGATATTGTTTGGGATTTCTTCAATTACGATGACATTTGAATAGACAATGAAAAAGAAAATTTTATTATATCATCATGTCATTGTGAGAGAGATTTTTATTATGTTATCGTGTCGTTTTGAAATTGGGGTCAAATGAGTACCCTTATCAAAATCTTGTTTATGAATGTTTGATAGCCAGCAGCAAATTAATGGACATAGATTTTTTCAAGATAAAGCCATTGAGAAAGAAAGCAGTTCAAGCACAAGTTTAATCATCTAATTTATTAGCAAAAAAATTATCCATTTTGACAAACTTGTTGATTAAGAGAAAATTAATTTATGAAAAGAAAAAATTTTAAAAAATGAAAAAAAATAATAATATTTTATTTAAATGACCAATAAAATTTAATAATAAAATGATTTAATGACACGATAAAAATTTCTTTTCACCGATCAAAATAACATAAATTTAAGAAACCATTTAATTCCATTTTTCACTTGATGAGATACTACCCAACATATATTAATATACAACTATCACTTTCATCTACTATATGATAATTAGTTTTTTAGGTTTCATTATCACATAAAAATCTTGCATACATAAAAGAGAATCCCAAAAAACTTCTAAAAAGACATCATTATATTATATCATAGAGCAAAAGTCTTGAAATTTAATTGAATAAAATAAATAAGAATACGCTTTCATGGATTAAAAACACTTTATATGCATCAAAACGAGAAGTATAATCCTCATCTTAAACCTAGACAATGGAATTGATTGTGGCAAAAGCATATTTAAAAAAAAAATTAAGGGCAAAAGGTGAAAAAGGGCAATGATTGTAAGAATGGGATGGGAGCCACTTGATTATATATCTTTTTTTTTTTTTTTTTGCTTTGTTTTTCTTTTGTTTGGTTTTAATGAGAGAAAGATATCTTCTTTCTTTCATTTCATTCAGTTTTTTTGACTTGAGGGGATGGGGCCCCAACGCAGGCCACCACTGTCTTTTATAGATTGAATGATGAACAGCACCGCACGTGGAGTCTTAATCAAGGGACTGTCCAACCACAATAAAGAAGTTTAGGGTTTTTTTTTTAATTTTTATTTATTTATTTATTTTGTAACAAAAATTAGATATGCATGTAAAAAAAATTTAGAAAATAGAAAATTACAAACACATCCTCAATGAAAGAAAATATTTCCAACCCCAAAAGAATCATTGCTTTTCTTAGCCCACCCTTATAATTCTCACTCATTGTATTTGTTGCTTAAAGCTTGCCCTCTTCCCTTATCCTTTCTCTTTCTCTGCTGAGAGAAAAGCAAAGAAAACAACTCAGCTGCCAGCTTCACCATCTGAAGGGAATTCGAAGCTACAAAAAATATTGCAAGAAAAAGTGATAGAAAGAGAAAAGAGAGACCCACTAGGCCACCAAGTCACTGAATTGAGGGTCACCTACAAATTATGTACTAGTAGGAAAAAAAAAGGGAGGGAGTGGGTTGGAAAGAGGAAAAAAGACGTATAATCCCACGCATGATCATGGATGGTGAAACTGAAAATGGGATCCGCAGGCCAAACTTCCCTTTACAGCTTTTAGAGAAGAAGGAACAAGAACAAGAACAACCTTGTTCCAACACCAGCAACGCGGAGACAAGCTCCAAAACAAGCTTGGAACCTCCCAAGAAACCCCCTGCTAAGAGGTCTTCTTCCAAGGACAGACACACCAAGGTGGATGGCCGAGGCCGCCGCATCCGCATGCCTGCCACATGTGCTGCTAGGGTTTTCCAGTTAACAAGAGAGCTTGGTCACAAATCAGATGGTGAAACCATTGAATGGCTGCTTCAACAGGCTGAGCCTGCAGTTATTGCTGCCACGGGGACAGGTACTATTCCTGCAAATTTTACGTCCCTTAATATTTCACTCAGGAGTTCAGGTTCCAGCATATCGGCTTCCCACTTGAGGAATACTTATTTCAATCCGAACTTTTCTACGCAACAATTGAGGATAAGAAGTGATTGGGAAAGGACTGTGCTTGACGACTCATCTCAGCAACAACGGAGGATTTTATTTCCTGGGGTTGCTTTACCGTCAGAGGATTCATTAAACTTTCCAAGTAGTAGTAGTGTGAACGCTTTCTTGCAAGCTAAGCAAGAGTATCGGGACGCTAGTTTGGATGTCACGCAGGTGGCGGCTGATACTAGCATAGGGAAGAAGAGAAGGCCTGAGCAACAAGAATTGTCACAAAATCAAGTGGGGAGTTCCTTGATACAATCAAGTACAGGTTCAATTCCGGCGAGCCATAATCCGATTCCGACAACATTTTGGATGGTGACAAATCCTAGCAACCAGGTGGTCAGCGGGAGTGGCACTGGGGATCCTTTGTGGACATTTCCTTCAGCTAGTAATACTAATCTTTATAGAGGTAATATGTCTAGTGGGGTGCATTTTATGAATTTTGCAACTCCAATGGCTCTCCTGCCTGGACAACAATTGGGTTCAGGAATTGGTGCCGGTGGTTTAGTTACCGACAGCCATTTAGGCGTCCTCACCGCACTAAATTCATATAGGCCGATTCCAGGCACCAGTGTCTCGGAGTCTTCAGCCAGTGGATCACATCAACACCATGGTGGAGAAGATAGGCATGATTCAACTAGATAGAGTCTCGCCATGCCTTTAGCTCAAAATTACAAGTGTATGGCTTGATCATGCTTTATTCTTTTTTCTCTTATTTTTATAGTACATATATTGTTCAATTTGCAAAACGGCTGAAAGTTTGAATGCTATGAAATTGAGTGTGATATTCGATTTGGTGTGAGTACTGAGTAATGAGAAACTAATTAATTAGGGTTTGATATGAATATTATAACTATATTAGCACTATTAATAGTTTGATATCAATGATAAATTGTTAAAATCTTCAACATTAAATAAAAAATTAATCTTTATGTTCAAGGGAAAGAGGCTAGATACGCATGCGATGTACTGCCTAGCTAATTAGTTTCATTACAACTTTGCGATTGATATCAGGTTAGGTGTAACAAACTCATCATAGCTCTCTCTCTCTCTCCCTGTTAACATTAAAGCTTTAATCCTTCACTAAAATGGTGAGAATAGCGATTGGGGGTTTCAGGGTTTTAGTGCATTACTTACTGTTCACCATTTGGACTGATCTGATCTCCACAATCCACGTATTGCTTCCCTAATTCTGCATTATTTGAAGCTGCCACGGGCATTTGTGATTCATGATGCCATTAGATGATCAGCAAAAAGTTCAGTCAATTTGCAAGAATAGAGAGGGAGCCCACAGGTGATCACATTGAGCCTTTGAGGTTTACTTTCTCTCTCTCTTTCAGGTGGTGACTGGTGAGTCCCCCTTGTGGGTATGCAGGTCACTAAAAACAGTAAGCAATATCACTAACTAACAAGAGGATCAATCCGCCTCTTCTTCATATAAGGAAGTTTTCTGGTGATATAGAGACTGATTGGTTGGTTTATTATTGTCCCTACCTGTCACCATGTATTTATTCATCTCTGAACCTTTCATCAAGCTGTGGGTCATTCTGATTTTGATGGATTTCTCTCTTATAACCCTTTTAACCGGTCACTGCATAGCAGGTAATTCAAGTCTTCTAGGCATTTAAGATCATTGGCTGTTTCTTTTTCTGTAAGTGGTGAATTATAAGATCATCAGCTATTTCTTCTTTTTCTCTACTTATATTTCCAAGGGCAGCATTGCTGCAATGGTGATTCTCTTTGAGTTGAACAAGGTTTTCTGAATTGGGAAACCTTTTCTTTTGGACAACATTTCAATTTCCATGCAGGTTCAGGCATTCTCAAAAAGAGTGGCTGATAGATTTTCCAAATAAGGTAGTCACACTTAATCACTGCCCTCTCTACGCAAACTAACAAGCTAAATACCAGTCACATGATTTCAACTCAAATTGCATGTTGTTGGTATGCAAAAGCTATAAGGGATTAATTAATTCTAGACTTGCAAGAGTTTCCATTCCAAGAAAAAGTATCAGATGGGGCTTTTAAGAGCAGATGTAAGCTTATGAAATAACAAGGTCTGATGACTACTGTTTAGGATATATCAGTAATACTAATAAACATTGGGTAGTGTCATCAGCTACCTACTTCGTACTCTATAAGAAGAAAAAGATTGGTTCATGTTTTTCATTAATCACACACTCCGCAATACTGATCAGGTAGGACTTGTACATGATCGATTGCTCTTCATGTTTCAACATTAATGCTGAATTATAAAGTGAGAGAGAGAGCGAGAAGGATGCTGATATAACACATTTTCAAAGTGCTATGTCATGACTTTCCACATGCTGTTAATTAATCAAGTGGTGGCCACCTTTTGATCGATCAATAGTAAAAACCTTTTGATCGATCAATGGTATTTACTAGGCTTTATTTGAATGGTAGGTAAGAGTCAGATTCAATTTCAAAACAACATAATGAAACGGTGAAAATTTCTTTTCATCATTAATTTTGTGACTTTGATTAATTTTTTTATATTTAAAATTACATATAATTAAAAATTAAAATTAAAAATATATCACTTTATCGATAAGCATCCCTATCAGCAGATCACCACATGGCCCTGATCAATTGCTTTAGTCATATAATAGTATGTTTTCTCTGTTACTATTTTTTAAACCAGTACCATTGTAGAGCATTAAATGCAACGTGACACTCTCTCTTCCGTACCTTTTTCTGAGTCATATGTGCATGATCTAACAGCAGGAATCAAAATCAAGTTCAATGGCCATGACTCTTCGTTAGTGCTTAAAGCTAGTCTAATCCAAATGTTAAAGTGGGCCTAGACCTTAAATTCAATGTTATGATCATGCATGGCTGATCAGTTTCTATTTCCAGACCATTCAACAGAAATTTTCTGCTGAGCTGGTTCTGCTAAACCGAAGAAAAAAAAGGTAACATGATACAATAAATATTAACAGTATAAAACTCAAATGCAACTAGATGGAAACAGGTCAGGTTGGATAGAAATAAGTTTTTATTTACTCACTCGATTTTATATTTATTATATCTTATTAGATTTGATTTTTTTAAATTATTTTATACTTAAATTTGATTCGATCTGATATTATATAAAATCGTACACGATTGATTCAATTAAAAATTAATAAAATATTATTTTTTAATATAAATATAAATTTAAATCAATATAAAAAATATATATAAATATAAAATTAAATAAATAATTAAAAATAATTTTTTATAAATATATATAAGGTCGGATCCAAACAGATTTACCTAAAATTCAACCCTAAAAATTCTTTTATTATTATCCAACCTAAAATCCAATTAAAAAAATTTTTAAATAATCGAAATCCACCGGTGATGCAACGTTTTCCTACATGAAAAAGCCTCCTCAAAGGCCCAATTTTACTACAAATATCAATCAAAACTGGAATCGGCATCAATCGCTTTTTTCAACGATTTGTAAAATTTGAGAACTCCATTAATGAATGTGATGATTTCTCATATATATTCCGATTATTTTCTTCTTTGTAAGAATTTCCTCTAACATAAAATGAAAATTACAATCATCATCAATCAAACAATATTCTTCAACAGTTTACAAATTAACTCTTTCAAAAATCATATATAGCTGAAATATCAAACATATGTAAAACGTTTTTCCGATTCCAATAATTGAGCTATGTATGAAATGTTTATACTCAATTGCATAACTCAATAATTGGATGAAATTATTTTCGATATTCCTTCTATGATTTTTTTTCCTCCTTCCTATGAAACATATCCTACAAATTTGTAAATATGAAAAATATGTCGGACAAGTTCAAAAGAATCATGCCCCATGTTCTAAACCTTTTGCAATGATGTGATAAGATACCACAAAACATTTGAATTGTTTGGACCATCAAAGTAGAAACACATGTTATTCAAGTTGTCTTGGTACCCCAAAATCTACGGCTGTTGCTAAGGACTAAGATCATGCATCGTAAGCAAAAACAAGGGCTGACTGATGGGTTCCCAGAACGTCCTTCAAGTTGTTGCCAAGAACTTTGATGTGTTCTTGCTTTGTATGCCTCTTTTTACCACCTTTCCCTTAAACTTAATGCTTCTGTCACTTAACAAAGATTCTGTCATTTTGCTTCTTGTCTTCTTTTAAAAGTGAGATTTTTTTTTTCCTGGATTGCAGGCCTTTAGTCTCTCTTGTTTATCCTCTATAAGTGGGATTATCCTTCTTTGAACAAATTAAGTACAACCTTAACATTATCGGTATCTGTTTTAACACTTTCAAAGATTGTCACTTTTTGTAGATGCGCTCCAATTAAGGCTACTGAGACGAGGTCTAGAAACAATCAACAACAATCGCTGACATATTGGGCCCTCTACTCTATTATTACAGTTTTTGAACTTACATTTGCCAGAGTCCTTGAATGGTAAGTAGCAAAAGCAAGCTGGCTTGATGCATACAGCTCTTAATTGTTTTTATTAGAATGATAGCCATTTGCTTTGCCTTTTTCGTAAGTGTCAAAGAGTTTGCTTTGATGTTTAAGCCTCAAAACGTCAATGGGTTCTTGAATTTTCAGCTTTTGGCTTGGTAGATTCATTTATATTACTGCCTAAGAACGTCAAGCACTCTGCAAAAAATGTTGTAAAAAATGTTACTTCATTCCGTCTGTCATCTGTTCTTAAGTTTTCTAGCAAAAAGAAGCTACTCGCATGAAGAGTGTAGTGTATTCAAGTCTCTGTGCATTTATACATAACAAGAACTTGAATAGCTTGAGAAAGGAAATTTTGACTCAAATTGTACTTAAGGATTTTATGCTCTTTTACAGTCGCAAAAAATTCACAGAAGAACAAGCAGAAAAGTGGTGGGCTGAAAATGGAGCTAATGTGTGTGAAGGGCATGATATCCAAAAATGCATATCAGTTATGAAGCTTCAACACCATTGGTTTCTCTTGAAGAAGAATGGGTGGGTACTGGCATTGCCATTTTACGTAGCCCTCTTCCTATCTCCTGGAAACTGTAGATTTTCTCAGAGGCCATACACATTCACTTGCACCCTCATTTTGGAATCCACGAAATTAATATGGAGGACTGCCAAAAGAAGCTGCATTTTCCAGCAATTCACTTAATTCAATATCCTTGTTTCGTCTAGAAAGAAATAAAGAAACATTTAAGGCTAACTGGTTCATCCAGGTTAATTGTGTCAGGTCTGTTGGCAATTAAGTTCAAACCCCTCACTATCCATCTCAATTGTGCTGCATCCAGCTTCCTTAATCATCTTATCTTCCTTCTTTCCAGCTGGTCTAGTTCCAGCGTCTTTAAACAAATCTTTTTCCATTGCCTGCATTCTTGTCTGATATGGCAACATTCCTGCAATAGCATAAGTACTAGAAAGAAGGATTGAATCCGTGGGATGTTGTTCATTATCAAATCCAGCCAATACACCCTTCACACGTTCCCCCAATTCAACATTCCCATAGACTCGGCAAGCTGAAAGCAATGCTCGCCATGCAGTAGCGTCACCTTTAATGGGCAACCTTTTGATAAAATTATGTGCTTCTTCTAGCAATCCAGCACGACCAAAAAGATCAATGATACATCCATAGTGTTCAATCTTCGGTAAAATACCATATTCTTTGATCATCCCGTCAAAACAATTCATCCCCTCTGTGACCAACCCTCCATGACTGCAAGCACTCAAAACTGTTAAGAAAGTGACTTCATTAGGCCTAAAGCCTTCTTCCTCCATTCGATAGAATAGTCTAATGGCATCTCGCGCCAAACCATGAATTCCATAACCTGAAATCATCGCTGTCCATGATTTTACATCTTTGCTCTCCATCCTCTCAAAAACATCAATAGCCTTGTCTAAAACCCCACATTTAGCATACATATCAACAAGAGCTGTCCCAATAATCACATCCAGCGGTAAACCTTCCTCTTCCACATAACTACCGATGCACTGTCCTAGAGTTATAGCTTCAGAGGCAGCACAAGCTGACAGCAATCCTACCAATGTATTCGAATTAGGCTTTACTTGCTTAACTTTCATGAGCCGTAGTAAAGCTAAAGATTCTTCAAGCAGGCCACTTTCTGCATACTTACTAATCATGCAATTCCACAATATAACATCCTTTGCAACAACCTCATCGAAAGCCCTACGCCCTAAACAAACATTCCCAGTTTTCGCATACATATCAATCAAAGCAGACACCAGATGTGAATCAAAACAAAATCCAACTTTCAGGCAATGCCCGTGCAGTGACTCTCCTCCAAGTGAATCACCTACTTCACCAATAGCAGACAAAACAGTCAAAAATGTAGTAACAGTCATTGTCAAACAACTCCAACGCATTTGTCTGAACAAAGTTATGACAATATTGGGCTTTGAAACATGAAGGTACCCACCCATCAAACTGTTCCAGGAAACCACATCGTTGATATCAGGATTTTCATCAAACAATTTATGGGCATAAAAAATTCTTCCACAAACACTGTAAACATACAAAAGGGTATTCTTAACATTGATGAAAAACAAATGCCCAGATCTCAAAGCTAGGCCATGAATCGTTTGACCATTAAAGATTGCCAATTCACGGCTACAGGCTTTAAGAATTGTAATGAAAGAGAACTGGTCTAGCAAAATCCCGTTTTTGGCTCTCAAGTTATTGAAAATACTAAAAGCTTGTTTCGGGTCATTGCTAATTGAGTAGCCTCTAAGGATAGAATTGTACATGAAGAGATTTGGGTCTTGAATTTGCTTGAAAATGGAGGCTGCATATTTTACGTCTTGCAGTGAAGAAGCCAGAACAAGCTTACTTAAAATGAAAGGGTCACGGTCAAGGCCAGCTTTGATGATGCAGCCTTGGATTTGAGAGATTTCAGAAGTCTGTTTGCATGATTTTAATACAGAAATGATGGTTGATAGATTGGGGCCAAATTTTGAGGGTTTGAATAACATTGGCTAAGTTCATGAGCCAGGGTCAGGGCTCCTTGGCAGACAGCTTTTGGATTGTTAATTTGTTATGGTTTGTTAACTTGTTTCTTTATTTTATTCACGGTGGGTTTGAACTGTGCAAAATCTTTTCAACACCCTGTTTTTGTATTCATCAGTTAAACTTGGTACTTGCAGGAGGCTGGGTTCACTTCACACGTACATCATCTTGGCTCTTGGAGCTCAATTACAAAATCTCATGTCGCATAAGTAATTTCACATTGAACTTGAAGATGCTTAATTGATCCAGCAATCTGTTACAACCAGCATCGAAGAATATGCAATGGTCTTTGAATCTTTCTGGGGTTAACCCTTCAAGTTCAAGGGGGCCAGATTGCTTCCAATTTGTAACTGATCTCATATAACAATACCATAAAGTATAGCAAATATCCATTCAAACCTGTGGCCAAAAAAATATATACAATTGCAAGCTATTTTCAAACAACTCAATGGTCAGTTCTTTGCAGCTTGCAACCTACCCAAGCTGTAGAGATTGGTGCACACTAGCCCAAATTTTATGCAGAAAGCCAGAGCTTTCCTTTTGGGCCAACCCAGCTTTGTATTAAAGGACTCTGGCAAACAGATAAAAAACTCCATATTTGAGTTTGCATTGAAATTTTTCAGTGTAAGAAATGGAATTCCTCACCAAAATTTGTCTTTGCTAAATGTTGTAAAAAGAACCAATAGGAATTAATTTATGGTGCCAACCAACTGGTAAAACTTCAAATCAACAGTAAAGCTCCCCAATAATGATCACAGTTGTTGCTATGCAATATGAAAGATATCCAGTTTTCTTTTATAAGGAATCTCAAGGGTTGAAAATTTTATATAGGCTTGGTAAACGATAAGGAGGAATATTTTTAGAGTTTCATTCCTTCCTTCTTTGACAGAAATAGAGTAGCAAATTCCATTTCTTTTCCATGTCAGTAAAGGGATTCTGGTACTGTTTTTATGCTGGAAATTCCTAAATTCTTTGGCTTTTGGAAAACAAAATTATATGAAAGATGGTGATTTATTTCAGATCATGTTGATGAGTGACAAGATTTTGGGAGACATATTTCACTTCAAAGAGTGCTCAAGACATTGTTTTTGACCTCTGAATTTATGGTGCAATGAATGGCATGAAATCAAACAATGGAAGAAAAGAAAAAAAGACAGCACCATTTTCCTTGAATGATCCAAAGAGTTTATATTCTGACCCTTTTCTCCCCTCTTATTTTTCTTCAATGATTGTGTAGCATTGAACAACCAATTGCTTATGTAAAAGATCAAGAAATATAGTTGAAGAAAAGGTGACAAACTTTCAGTTTCCAGTATAAATCTTATCAACCAAGTTTACAACCCCTTTAGCTAAGCAATATTGACATCTTTTCCACACCGACGCTCATGTTTCATGCAGAGATAGAAATGGACTGACCCCCAACAGCTTATCACACTGATTTTTTTTATGTCTTTTCCAAACCAAAAGGACTGGTTTTTCATTTTTAATCAACTATGGCAAAGATTGCCATCAAGTTCTTGTTGATCTCTCCCTCTTTTTTCCTCAATCATTGACAACATTTGTCGTGGTGTTGAAAATATCTTTGGCTCAAAGCTTGTGTTATCAAGTTGCTAATACAAATATTTCTTTTCCTGAAATCATTTTTGGCCCCTCATGAAAAATCTTTGGCTTGCAAAGGATGATCAGAAATTTTTACCTTTTTTAGAAGAGACGTGTCAATAAGAAAACATTTAGCCACCATATATTGCCTATGTTAATTGACATCTTTTGATTTATTCATTGTTATAGTCGTAACATCCAAATGACTTGTCGGTGTCAATTTGATCAATTCCTAACTCAAAGCATACTAATCAAATGAAAGTGCTTGATTAAACCAAAAAAAAAAAGAGGAATTCATGGCAAGGAAAGTTGGCAAAAGTGATAAGGGATGAGATTTTGATATAAATATCAGGATTCGAGTTTTTTCACAGTTTCTTATGGATAGGTCATTTGTAAATCCAAAAAATTCACATATAAAATTTTAATAAATCCGTAATTTTTAATTAAGTTGATGATTTATTTTAATTTTAGATATGAGTTAATCACCCTTCTTCTGAACTTTTCTAGAAAAAATAAAAAGAATTGATTGCATCTAATTCAGATTCAAATGTTTAAAAATATCTTAAGAAACCAACTAAAAAAACAGCCATAATTTGAAGAAAAGAAGATCAGATAGAGAGAGAGAGAGAGAGAGAGAGAGAGAGAGAGAGAGGGTCCATGCAAATGAAAATGCAACTAACTGCCATTGGTGGGGTTTTTTTGTATTCATTTTGGGATATTTTGTACATGTGCAGATGTGCTGGAGCCAAAGGCCCAACAACAATTTCATGTTGTAGAAAGCAAAGGAAAAAAAAAAAAAAAAAGGACAAATAACTATCAAAGCCAGGCTGTATAGAAAAAGCTCCAGATCTCTTAAATGGCAATGTCGTACACGTACTTCGGTTCTTTTCTGTGGTTTTTGGGAATCTGATTTGGACACCCCAACCGACCACTTTCTTTCCCCGGTGTTTTATCCGTCATAGTTGCTTTGCTTGGGCCAATTGCCCCCATTTTTTTAATTATTTAATGATAATGGCACGCTTCAATCATTCATCACCTAAAAAATGTACTTTGCCCTAATGACTAATGCCACCCAACCTTGATAAATCTTAAAAATTTTTGGGTTAATTTGAGATATTCTAATATCGTAATAAAATATTTTAAAAATTTTTATAATATATAAATTGATATTTAAATTTAAACATATAAAATAATTTTTATAAAATAAAATTAAAAAAATTTTAAATTAAAACAAATAACATATCATAAGTTGATCACATCAAAACTCTAATATTTGAAATAATTTTGGTTCTGTATGTATGATTATATGATTTTATGTGTATTTTATGTTAAACTTAACAAAAACATCAGGTTTTAATAAAAAATTTATAACACTTTAATTTTATATTAAAATATTTTAAAATTTTGCTATAATATATAAATTGAAACTTAAATTAAAACTTGTGATATATTTTTTAAGATAAAATTACAAAATTTTTTATTTAAAGCAAATAATACCTAATAAATTTGAGACGAATCTTCACATAATTTATGCCTTTCAGGGAGATATTATGAAGTATTTCTTATGAAAATAAAAATTTGAAATATCGAATTATGTTTTTGAGATTATTTGAAAAAAAGAATTAGTCAACAAAATTAGAAGATATCTTTGATCATGATATTACAATTGACAAGAAAAAAAAAGTGATATGCCGTATATGTTTGTGTGATCACAATATGAAAAGAATTTGAAATGGAAATTAAAAAAAAAGAAAAAAAAAAAAGGGTAAAGTAGCACAAATTCAAAGTGGTGTAGTTGAGGGGCGGGGAAAGAACAACCTTAAATTGACCGAAGTGATGGGAAGGAATGCATAATAATAAAGCCATGGGGGGATATTTTGTGTGTTTTGTCCACCAACAAGTATTTTTTTGGTTAGATGCCCAGTTTGTGGTGCAGCTGCCTTGATTCTTGGTTCATACTCTCAAAAACGGTTGACATAATTGCTATAGCCGTACCCATTTACTCTATTAAAATTGACAACTCCAATTGCAATTTTTTTTTTTTTTAATAAAACAGATCGTTGATTGAAAATAAATAATAAAAATTATAACTATTAAATTATAAATGTAAGTTATAATTATAATCAAATATTACGGTAATAGTCTTTTACTTTTTTATTTAATGACTAAGAAAATTTTATGAAAACATAAAAAACTTTTCTTTTCTTTTCTTTTTTGTAAAGGTTATGTCCTCCCTAATCCAAAAAAAAAAAAAATCACGTTAATTATAAAAAAATTATTAAATAATTAAAAAATAAATTAAAATTTTATATTTAATATATTATCAATGAATCAAATAACGATATTTTATTTGTGAGTAAATATTAATATTTAAAATAACAAATTAAAATTTTTTTAAAAATTTAGTTATTACTAAAATATTATCATCAATTTGATTTTATTAATAAATTATCATTATTTGATTTATTGATAGTGTATAAAATTTATATATTAATAATATATCAAATATAAACTTATAAATTAATCTACAAATTAAATTATAATTAGATAAACCAAATCAAGTACAATGAGACTTAAATTTAAAATTTTAGGATTTTAAGATTTTTCTTTTGCCATTAAAATAAAATTTCATTGATACTAAATATTGTTTTAAATGTATCATATAATTGAATTAAATATCAAATTTTAAATTATAGATATTTTGAATAATTCTATGGAGCAACTCCTTCAGAAGTGGAATAAAATTAGTTTTCTTTCGTTGTCATAGACAAAGAAATGGAGATAATTGAGATTTGAAATTAAAACTTATTAATGTTTGACTCCTCCAATATTTATGAATTGGCATTCAAATCGTAGAAAATTCGAAACTTTAGCAGTTTGGAGTTAATTTTACTTAAAATTTTGTTAAAATCAACGTTGAAATACCTGATTTGTTGAATTTACTGCCTCAATGAAGACCTAGAGTTTGGATAATGTCATTTATTTTTAATTTTGAAATATGAAACCATGCTATTGCTGGTCTTGTAATTTTCCACTTTGAGTTGAGACGTGAAAATCACGCACACAATCGTTCACTTCACTTCAACTCCTAAGAAATATCAACAAAGAGGACTCCAAATTAACCAGAAATTGTCTAATTCAGTAGCTTTTTAAGCCACAAGAATGATCATATCGGATACGGCACGGCCCCTCCAAAGTTGTCAAAATGCAAACTTGAAAAAATAAATAAATAAATGTTCACATTTAACATTTATTTCATCATCACTTATAAAAAAGCTTGAATTTTTTTAATTCGTAACTTAAAAATATTATGCAATTATTCATAAAAAATAATATTTAATAAATTTAAAATCAAATCCCTATATTTAATCATCGATAATTATATTATATTTTCAGATTAAAAAGTCAAAATTTAAAACTTCTTCCTCCAAAATTGAAATAAAATTTTGTAATTTTAGTTGTACATGAAGGAATATGTTATCTTTCTTGTTGGTTTATGGAAAATTGCTTCTTCACGAAGCAAAAGTATGAAAATATCCAAAGAAAGACGCCTTCAACTGTAATTCTCCCTTCCATTATTTTTTCTTTTAATTGTAATTTTCCCTTCTTTCAAAGGGCAAAAAGAAATAAAAGAAAAAAAAAAATCAAAGCTGGCGGGCATCTCATTCGCATGATCTTCAAATCATCACACACCGCACCTGTCCCCATCTATTATCATCCATGATGATATAACTGTTCATGATTTGCACATCCCATGCCAAATGCCATCCGTCATCATTATTTGATTTTATCTAAAAGACATGGCAAACAATGCATAGCCCCATCAGCATCTCACATCAGTGGTGGGTCCCCATCTTTTCTAAAAGGGTCCCATCACTGTACAAAACAGCGACAAGAAGAGTTTTTTTCTCTGTCCCATGTGGCCCCACCTTGTCCTTCCCAGTTGCACTCTTTTTTTATTTAATTATTATTTTTGAATCTTCATGCATACGCCTCGCCATTTCTTATCATCATCCATCATGCTTCACGCGATGTCACGGACCAATAATTAATTAGTTTTTCGTATTTTATTTCTATTTTTTAAAAAAATTTAATGTTGAAAAGAGTGACTGTTACAACTACCCAATCACCTCCAATCAGAGAGGACTTAGTTCCCATCCGGATCTGATAAATGTTTACCTTTACCTTGGAGCGTGGGCCCACGTCTTAGGTTAGCGAGTGAGTGAGTCAGATCATTCAACCGAGAATAAAAAATGAAAGGGTATCCAATGAAAATACGCAGGGCTGTAAACTATTTCATATCTTTGTTAACGTTTGTTTGGGGTCAGATATTTTATAAATATAAAAATTATTGGATAAATTTAATATATTGAATAAAACTATTTTTATTTTTATTAATTTATATATATTTTTATAAAATTTTAAATTATATCATTTTTTAATTGTTATAATTATTTTCCGTGAGTAATTTATGAAATTGTTTCCATCCCTAGACTATGAAATTAACGTCCCATGTAAAAAGCTCTTTTTACCGTTCGAAGTGAAAAGAGCTAATAAGATGAGAAGTAGAGGTAAATGCTTTAAGTGTACTTTTTATGTTTTTCTTTTTCTTTCTATTCTTTAAGTTTATTTTCTTCTTTTTCAATTCAACTGTTAAAGGCGTTGCAGTCAAGAATCATGAAAGCAAGTTGGGGGGTTCTTAGGTTTTAAGAGGTCCATGTTGGGATGCCCATAGCAATATCGACATTGGATTAAAAATTTTGGGTCAAAATATGAATCAATCATCTTTTTTTCTACAATTTAATTTTTTAAAGAACAAAGAAACGGAGGGAAGGTTTTGATATTTTCAAACAGAGGGAGGTTTCAAAACGAATTAACCCAAAAACCCGCCTTCATTTTTTAAATTTTCCTCCCACACCCCATTTTTTTCCCTTTTCTCTACTTTTTACCCCTACCATTTCTTTCTGCGTCCTATTTTTATCCTCACTACATGAAGAGTTCAGACTGCAATAAAGTATAGTAATTAGCAGCCTCATCTTCTAGTTCCCATAACCCATCACATAAAGCAAACCCATTTCCACCATTGTTAAATCCTTCTTCAAACCCAACAACTTCAACCCCCACACCATCTTCTGATCTATTTGGGATCCCAAGCTCATCATCAGAAGCTTCAAGCAAATGCCTTATAACTCGCTCTTTATCATCCTGATTATCCTCATCTTTCAAGGAAGAAGTTGCTGAGGTGTAGTCTTCCAAGACTGTGCTGGTGTTGGTTGCATCAGCTATTATCGTTGTTGTTGTAGTAGGGTTTTCTCTGTCCGCTTCTAAGGTGGTTGTTGGGCAAGAAAGAGGGTCATCTAAAACAGAGTCAGACGAGAGCTCCTGTTGTAAACTTGAGATGAGAGAAGATAAGTCATGGTTTGGCTCATCCTCATCTGCCTCAAGCAAAGAGAGTATGTGGTTGTATGACTTATGGCGTTTTGTTTCTTCAACATGGTCTTCATCTGAACTCTGGGTTTCTTCCCTTTGACGCTTTGAAGGCGTCTGCTCAGCCATTGCAGTTGCAGACATAGCAGTAAAGGGGAAGGAAACACTCCTCGAAGAGAAAGCAAAAGAGAAAAAGAAACAAGTAAAGCTTGAGAAACACAAGACAGACAGCGTTACGCAAAAGATATTAGGATGATGAGAGAGAGGGAGGGTCGAAGGATTATATAGATGGGAAAGGAAAGTAGAGTTCGGGTCAAAATGAATGAAAAATCAAAGCAGGAATATTTAATAGAAATAAAATACTACTCTTACTGAGTAAGTATAAGAGAGAGATGGTTGGTAAAAAGAAATGAAAAATGCAAATAATCCAGAGGCTACTATTGGCTTTCATGAATTGGTCTACCTTTATTCTAAACCGTTGGATTTACTTTTTGTGGTTCCCCAGGGAAAATCAAAGGTTGATGGTCAAGGTAAACATTAGCCTGAAAAGAAAGATATGAAAATGAAGCACCCAGAAAAAAAAAAGGGATGAAAATGAAAGCTCAAAGATAAAGACAAAAGCCAATGAGAGAGAGAGAGAGAGAGAGAGAGAGTTGTATTGTGTCTGTATAATGAAGCATAGTTTACACAAGTGGGGCGGATCTCATTTAAAAGTTTTTTTTTCTTCAGTTTGATGGTCCCGCTTTTTTCGTTTTTCTTTTTTTTTTTTTTTAATTCTAAATAATTAAAAATAATAAAAAAATATCAATATTCATGCTTGATTAAAAAGTCAAAAAAATATATATATATTCACTTTATTTTTTATAAAATAATATATTTAGATTGCAAGTTTATTATTCTAATGTTACGTTAGATTTACAATGAAAAAAAATATAACAAATATCAAAATTGTTCGTAACAAATTATTTTAAATAAAATTAAAATTAAAAAAAAACTTTAATTAAGTATATATAATATTTTTTAAAAAACAAAATTTGAAATTATTTGTGCATAACTTTTTTTTGATGATATATATATAATAAATTTAAAATTTAAATTTAACAGTTATAATTTTTAAAAAATAAAAATTGAACGAGGAGGTGATAGATTACATCACTTAGTTTGGGTCATTTTGAAATTGAAAATTTTTGAAAACATTTTGAGTTTGATCGTTCAAATATGACACTAGAATTATTCAGATGGGGTCACAATTATTTTGAATTTAAATTATTAAATTATTAGATAAAACAAATTTAAATTAATTTTCTAAACATTCAATTGATTGATTGAGGTGGGTGTTAATTAGCACATAAGAGTAAGGTGTACCTGCGCCAGAATCGTTGTCACAATCGGCTGAAAGAATTCTGACCTTTGATTGAGATCGGACGGTGTAGATTGGTTTGTAAGTGCACATCAATGTGGATGGTGATCAGTGTATATCATTCTTGAATCTGATGAGATTCATCTGGGAACCAACCGGCAGACGAAAATTTTTAAGAAAAATTCACCGGTGTTCCATAAATATTTGTCAGATTAATTAAATTATTTTTATTTAAAATATCATTCATTATCATCAAATTAAAAAAAATAATGTTTGAATAATTTAAAAATAGTAAATAAAAGGGTAAAAAAGGCCATGCAAAATGACAAAAATGGGAAAGTGTTTGATTTCATGGGCTAAGTGGCCACTCATATGCCACCAAATCCCATTTACTGGCTGTAGGTGATACTCAGATGCAGAGGGAGTTTAGGGTGTTTCTGTCATTTCAGAAGTCATATACATAATCTAACAGATAAGATTTTGATTATTTGGTTGGAAAGTTATTAAGTTCATGTGCAAAAGCAAGCATTTTTGCTTCCAACTCCAATCCATATGAAACATGAACATAGCCTCTCACATGTATGTTGCAAACCATCATAATACACATTTCAATGAAAATTTTGCAAAAGTGGAATTTTTTTTATACCCAAACTTTTGGTTGGTTTTATTAGATAAAATTATATTTAATGATTTATGAATTCATATAATATAAAATATTGATATATATATTTATATTATATTTTATATAAAAATTTTATAAAATAATTTATATCGATATAAAAATATAAAATATATATTTTTTATTTATTAAATTTATATATAAATATTTTTAAAATTTTAAATCATATCATTTTTATATATTATTTTTATATCATATTTATATCATATCATTATATTATATTTTAAATTGATAAAATTATTTAATTTTTAGATTATAAAGCAAATATATAATTTGTTTAACATAACGAGAGATTACTTATGTTTGAATTCGGATTTTTTATCATCAATGTTAACAAATTAACCAGCTCTCTATGATATTTTCATGTCAAATGTTTAGATTTAATTTTTTAAATATTTATATATGTATAATTGCAATCAATTAATCATGGACTCAACAATTTTCTTTTAAATACATGTGAACAAGAAAAAAAATCAGATTTTAAACTTTTAACTTTCTAAATAATAACAATCATTAAATCAAAATTTGATTTAGATAGACTGGTAAGAGATAGCGTCACGCAATAACATAAGACTGGGGGATTGTAGAGCGGTTTGGATTTGTCAATTTTAGGGTATAGATGATGGGGACTTGAGGTTGTCCACGACAATTGGTGATATATAGCTCATAGCCACTTTATCTTTTAATGGATGTGGAGTTTAGAAGGATTGTACATGCAATAGGATCCTTTGTGTGTTTATTTCTTATTTCAAAAACTTATCATTAACACATACACAAACCAAAAAAAAAAAAAAAATTTCCACTTATGATTTTAAATTCAAACTATAATTCTTTTTTCTTTAATTAAAAAAAATATAATCAATTTTTTAACTAAGTGGATGCATGCATTTTATTGAACTAAATGTTCAGATGCATTCATTCTTTCGGAAAATATTAATTAATGACTGACATCGGTTAAAATGATTTTTAAAAAATGTAATTAATTAACTACAAAATCCTTTTTAAAATAGTATTTTAATTATCTTTAATGAGTATCTATAAGCATCCGTTAACTGAATTTTGTTTATCCGAGAACATGAGTGGATTCAATGATATAGCATACACTATGAGATGTTGTGAACATTAATCATCTAACATTTTTAACGTTAAAAGTAAGCCATCCAATTTTAAATGACAATTAAAAAAATTTAATATTATAGGACCATTGACTTTTATCCCTTACGAGAGGCTAAGGCCAATCTTAAAATCAAATTAGCTTTTTCAATGACTTTGAATTTTACTAAACAACAATAAGAGTAGATTTGATAATTTATTATATTTTTATTGTATTTTATATAAAAAATACGTGTTATAATTCATATCAACATAAAAATATAAAATATAAATTTTTAATTTTATTAAACTTATTTATAATTTTTATAAAATTTTAAGTCATATTATTTTTATATTTTTTGTTTGTATCATTTTTATATTATATTATATTATATTTTAAATTATTAAATTAAAAAAAAAAAGTTATCCAATCGCTTATGATATCTTGAAGTATGAAAAGTGTATAAAAAAATATCGATATAGTAAGAGGGAAAAAAAACGAGGTTTAGAAGAGAATAAATGGGAAAAGGATTGGGTATATCCATATATGGATAACTTCTTTTTCTTTATTTCATTTCTATTGGTGGCAAGGAATTAATCCAACTTTAGTTCAAACTATGTTTTTATGAATAATTATTTGGATTAAGTTGCTTTGTATGATTTTTTTTTTTTGCTTTTAATTAATGTTTTACTATATTTTCAAATTAAAAAATATTAGTGTTTTACTCTAAGGCTTATTTGGGTTTTCTTTATGCCCTCTTTTTTATTTTTTCTGTATTTTTTTTTGGATTATACATCAAGCAAAAAAAGGGCAAAAAAAGTAAGAAGTGTAATTTTAGATAAATTTCTGTCAAGAACAAATATATATAATGTCGTGTAAATCAAGAAGAAAAAAACTAATCGAACTAATTAATTTTCCCTTTTAATATTACAAAAAGAGAATGACTTTGAACGAAGTGTTTGTTTACTTTTAATATAGACTAATCAAACAAAAATTTTCTCACTTTTTTCTTTTCTTTTAATCAAAGTGTTAGAGTAATTAATCAAAGGGAAAGTTCATGCTTGACTGCAAATGAACTTTTTAAAAAGGCAAAAAAGGAAAAACCCATTATTGATCATGGAGTTTTGAGATCTAAATCACATGTGTTGTTGTTGTTGATGTTAACAATAAAAATTAATTAATTACCTGTTAAAAAGTTTTAAAAAATTTTAACTTTGAATATTTTTGTTAGAGGAAGGATACAGATCCCATGTACGAATTAAAAATTAAAGAATTCTTTGTATATATAAAGGTTTTTTTTTATTTGTTGCTTATTTTTTTGTACAAATCAAGAACCCTAATCTCTTTGGCAATGTTTTATTTTATTAAGAATTAGGGTTCTTAAAAGGGATTCAATTTTTTAGAAGTACCCAACTTGGAAGTTGCAATAAAATATTATTAAGAAATGGAAACACATCATCCCCGCTGTGGAAGTTGCAGTGTCTTGATTATGCTGGATCTTGCCAAATCTCTTGGTATTATTATTAAACATGTGGATTTGACTGAAAAAAGGAAAACTTGTGAACGATCATCGTCAAGTTCCATAAAAACTTGTTTTATTTAAGAACCTTGTTAGTGAGAGAGACGTAATTGTGTAATTTACATTGTGTTTGGAACGAAGGAAAGAGAAAGAAAAGAAAGAGTGTGAAAGGAAAAATTACTTTTTTATTATCATTTTCTTTGTTTGATAAGAAAAACAATGACTCTGCACATTTTCAAATAAAATATCTTCAGCCATGGCCAAAAGAAAGAAAAAAAACAAATTTCTTAAGCAATATTTTCAAGGGCCCAAAGGATCAATCAATCATTTTCATGAAGAGTAAGGTTTTATTTCACAAGACAAAGTATATTACAAAACACCGTCAATAAAAATTAATATAAGTGTTTAAGATTTAAATACGAAGCATTCAAGTTTAAATTTTTATGATTTTTTGTTAATAAATAATTTATAAGTAAAAAAAATATTATAAATTTTATAAATTTTTTTATAAATTAACAACTTACCTTGATCTTGAAAATAAATAATCTCATAATTCTAATTTTTTTTATAATATATATTACAAAATACCCATTCTCGAAATTAAGAAACACACTCAACCCCATGTGCTAATTTGCCTAACGTCATGAAACAGAGGTCCATGTGGGTTAGGAGGCCCGGGGAGTGTGGTGTGGTGGGAGCTAGCTTGGTGTAGGGGTTGGATGCCTTGAAAGTGCCATGCACGTGGCTCTGAGGATCTAATTTTTAAGTGCTTGATCTTCCAGGCAACATGGACCTATGCTTGGCCATTTAATTATAGGGCTGCAAACAATTTGTACCACACTGTGCCTGTAATGTTTGAGCTGTCGCCGCTACCATGATTAATAGATTTGAATATTAAAATTTATATATTCATATTTTTTTATATAAAATTATATATTATAATTTATATTAATATAAAAATATAAAATACAATTTTTTATTTTATTAAATATATAATAATTATTATAATTTTAAATTATATTATTTTTTATATTTTATTTTTATATAATATTATTATCATATCATATTTTAAATTATCAAATCTAATAATTAAAATTTACAAAAAAACTTAGCTTGAAGCCATGCCGAAAGGCAATGAAAAATTAAATAAAATCTATATTTTGTGCTGTAAGGTTCCATTATGTTATGTGCCTCAACTACTGGGCAGACGGACCATACTATCTGGTTTGGTTGCATTTGCTTTTGGGTTATATTTATGTTTGTTTGGCTTAATGAATGATTCAATTAAGGGATCATTACCGGCGACAGTTGAATCTTTAAATACCTTAAACATCGATTTTTGATTAGCTAAGCTTCACGTCTGATTTTTTTTTTCTAGGATGCTTATATGTCATAATCAACCTGGGGTAATCAATTGAAATAATTTGTTGTTCTTGAAAAAGCATTAAATGAAAATTTTAAAATTTAATTTAATTGTTTCATTTTTTTATGATAATATTTAAATTTTAAAATTATGTTTTCTTTTTTGGTAAAAAGTAAATATGTGTTGGACTATTTATGTAAAAATATATGATCACGAAGGACATGCCTAAGGAAAGAGGGTCCAACTCAAAATCGTGTTGAAATAATGGTTCAAATAAATTTTTTTTTTAATGAGGGATGATAAAGAAGAGAATCAAGTGGACTGAAGAAAAAGTATGAAACTAAGCAAATTTTTAGCCTATGTTTAAATTTCCTGACAAATTAAACGACAAAATTTCCTTTCAAATGTTCAATCTTTTGGGATGATGTCATTTGCACTAGCATTGTTAGATGACAGGTCCACACATCTACTATCTCAAATTCATTTGGAAGAAAAAATTAATAATAATCATAAGAATAATGTAATCTTAAATAAACAAGTAGATAAAATTTTTTAAATGAAATTTATTTTTAAAAAATGATTTAATAAAAATTTAAATTGATATATTGATAAAATTTAATGTAAAAATTAATAATATATAAAAAAATTATTAAAAATATTGTGTATAATTTAAATTTGATAAATATTTATTTAATAATAAAAATTATATCAAAATTTTTATTTAAAAAATATATCAATATTTTTAAAATTTTACACATTTAATTAATTTATCGATTTTAATTTTTAATTTTAATTTATATTTAATATTTTTAATAAAAAAATTTTACAAATTTCTTTTTTTTATTATTTTCTTTGCTTATCTAAAATGGTATGGACTCTACCACCTGACATTATAAAATCAATGAAAGTAACATCCAAGCACAGATTAATTTCTATCATCAAATGTATTATCGGTTTCAAATCAACCCAACCCAATAAGCCAAACAAAGAAAAAAGTTTAGACACGTCATTTGATGTGACCATAAAAATTGTTCTTGAATGACAAAAATTATTCAATCTTCTCATTCAAAGCTTTGGAGCAAAGCTCACGCCAATGTACAAACAACTTAATGGTTAAGTTGGAAGAGATTTGCGTATTCGTATAATATAAAATATTAAAATTTATATATATTTATATTATATTTTATATAAATATTATATGTTATAATTTATATTGATATAAAAATATAAAATATATTTTTAAAATTTTATTAAATTTAAATATAATTAAATTTAAACATTAAAGAAGGCATGATGAAGTAATAATTTTATTTAAATTTAATATTTAATTTAATTAATTTATATAAATATTTTTAAAAATAATATTTAATAAATTTAAAATTTAAACTTAATACTTGCATCTCATTTTTTATTTCAGATTGAGACATATCTTATATAAAAAAAAATTAATAATTAACGTATTCAAATTCAATTATATAAAGCATATATCATCTAAGAATCCTCCCCTCTTTGGAAATTTAAAAAAAAAAAATTATGAACATAACTGCCGCCTTAATCTTTTGCTCACGATCAATCAAAGGTACTTTGTTGCCTCATATTATAATCGAATATTTTAATTTTCTTCCATTAGCAGACTCTATCATTCCAGTCAACTTCATTAAATTCGAACTTTTTTTTTTTTATATCTCTTTTCAATCGGTTTTAAAAATGTTTTTTTAAATAAATGGAAAGCTTTAAATATATATTTTTAATTCATAAGCATTACCCGAAGACATAAAACATAAAAAATTAGAGAGAAAACAAAAACCAATGGATAAAAATTGAAAGGCAGAATCAATATGCGCTTTCCATCGCAATGAAAAATCATAGATACAAGAATTTTAGTTAGATTTAATAATTTAAAAATGATATAATTAAATAAAATAAAAATAATAAAAATTTTGGTTTAGTGACTAAGAAGATTTTATAAGAACATAAAAATCTTAATTTTTTCAAAATTTTTTTTGTAAGGGATATGTCTTCCTTTCAATAAAAAAAAAATGGAATACGATATAAAATTTTAGTAAAATTTATATATAAAATTAATAAAATACAAAATATTTATTTTATATTTTTATAATTATAATATGTAATTTTTATATAAAATATGATATAAATACATAAATTATCAATATTTTATATAACACTAATAAAATAATTGTTAGATTTAATCCCGACTATGGGAAGCCGGTGCCTATATATTTTTTAATAAAAGTCTATAGTATATGTTGTTTCCAAAGTTGGGGATCAAATTTAAAGAAAGAAATTTGATTCAAAGATTTGATTAAGCTGCAATTATATAAACATATCTAAAACCCACTTTAAAAAATATATATATATATTGAATCATGTTGTATTATAGTTGGGTGAAATTTCAATAATGTTCCTTGATAGAGTGATGGTTTTGAGGGAGACAAAGAAATGAAACCCACCTTTCTTTTTTGTTGTTGCAAATTAGTGGAGGATGGACATAATTCATATCCATTATTATTAAGGCATCAAAAGGAATTTCAATCCCCCACTAATTGCCACTAATGTTTTCACTTTATATGCTGGCTTGGGGCTTGCCTTGGGGCCACCAGAAAAAAAAAAAAATGCACTAAGCAAACAGACATTTGCTCTTTAAAAAAAATTAAAATAAATAAAAACCCAAGGCTTTTTGAAGGGTCAATTTTGATATCAATGGTGTGTTGATTCAAAAGACATGCTCCAAACTAATGAACGAAGAGCAATTTGGCAGTTTTAGATTCTTAGGAGATATGAATTGAGATATAATTTGACACCTGGGTTTGATTTGATTTTATATATATATATATATATATTTAAAATTGATAATAATTAACCTAAAATTAAAATTTTAATATTTTATTAACAAATCAAATGTCTAAACTGTTACATTTAAATTTGTAATTCAAACTCGAAAAATTATTATTTTACGTGTTTTAGAATATATGTAAGAGATAGTGGATACCACGTATAAATAAATATAATCTTTAGATTAGGGATTTGAAGGAGTATACAATTTATACATAGGCTCCTAATTGTTCTTATCATTATAGAATTTGGTCAAGAATTTGATCAAGTAATAGCACACAAAAGTTGATGGAGACAGATATTGGTTGATAGAGTAGATGATCAATTGCATAAAAGAATAAATAAAACTACTTTTTAAAGCTTGCTCAATTTCAAAGTTTGCTACAAATAAAAGAAAAATTCCAAAAGAAAGTATGAAAATTCTCGGGTAGATGTAGAACTTGGAAGAACTAGAATGGTAAAAATTTTCTTTTTAAAATTGCCAATTTTCTCATTCAATATAATATTATTATAGCTAGGGGTATACATATGCTTAGACAATATGAGATTCATGCATTGGACAAAAATGTTTTAATAATCTAATTAACTTGAATATTAAAAAAATGGACAAATTTAATTATTTATTGTGATTCGAAATTTTTTTTTTTTTGCTTATATCTAATTTTGTTTGAGCGATTTTAAAATTATATTTTTTACATCAATTTGATGCATTAATTAAAATTTTCACAAAAATTCAATCCTAATTGATAATTTAATATATTATTTTAAAAGCAAATGTATAATTTGAAAATATCTTGGATAATTCTATAGAATTAACGACTACAATAAGTGTCGGCTACAGAATTTTTTAAGCACTTAAACTGTCCTATATGTTGGACAATTGCCCCACCAACCGTGGGTGTAGCAATTAATTCTAACAGAATCCTTGAAGAAAGGACACTCATGTGTTCTTTGGGAAACTCACCCTTTCGAACTCTCATAGCTCTGGTCCATTGGCAGCTTTCCCAATTGTCATTCTTATTTGTTTAAAGGACAAACATTTTGATTACAGCCATTAGTTCCAGCCAGCCCTATGCCAAAGCCTAGAGCAAAGAAAATTTAGATATGAAGGCTTGAAAATGAAAGTTGTGGGGTTTATAAGAGGGAAATTTCATAGAAAAAAAAAAGCATAAAAAAACTCCATTTACTGTTTTTTTTTTTTTAAAAGCAAATTATGATATAGTATTACGATGATAATATGATATAAATATAATATAAATAAAAATATAAAAATAATATAATTTAAAAAATTAATAATAATAATTTATAAATTTAATAAAATTAAAAAATATATTTTATTTTTTTATATCGATATAAATTATAACATATAAATTTTATATAAAATAAAATATTAATATATAAATTTTAATATTTTATATGATATTAATACATGAATCATTAAATTTATTTTTTTTCAAAGTCAAGAAAATGGGGTGGGATTTTCTTTCTAATCTTGAAAAGATAGCAGGATTCACTGTTTTCAGCCCTGGATTTGATACGAGCCCCTAGTAAATATGGATTGGATTTTGTAGTTGAAAAAGATAGTACTTGTTTCCCAGCCTAAACCCAATTTGTGAACCCAAAGGTAACAGGTAATTCTTTCCAATCAATGGAGTTGCAGTGAAAAACATAAGAAAATCTGAGCTGGGTTTTAGTTTTTACAGCCCATAAATCCATGTCCTCTCTGAAATTTACAGCATTGGCAACAAGAAGTAGCAAAACCATTATTACTTGCAAAAAGTAGCTATAAATTTGATTTCTCAGTGAGCTTTTTGGAGTAGAGTGAGAGAAACCCAGGACCACTCACTTGGGAAAAATACACGCACTTTGCATTTAAAAAAAAAAAAAAAATTGAGATTGTCCAAAATAAATACCACCAAACACATTGTTTTCGGCTATCTGTCATTGCATTTACATGCATTGAAGACACTTATTCACTGTCTTAAAAGAGTACAAACATTCTTCCATACCATAACACAACCAAAGGACAGTAACTGATGACTAGGTTTTAAGGGGTTCTCTATGGAGTTTAGTCTGAGAAACAAAATTACTTCATTGGGATTTAAGCAGAGCATTGTACAATCAATTCAAACACGTGCGTAGCTGAATATTTGTTGAATTTATTCACATTTTATATGCTCATATCAGAAGTACAGCAAGATTTACCTGCTTTCCCTTAAAAAATGATATTGGTAGGCCTAAGTGCCTGAACCTTGAGAGGCAGGCCAATGGCTTCATGATGATGAGCCAATCAAAGATTCTGAAGCCCACATGGTCCAGGGCAAGTTCCAGGGGGTCAGACTTGCCAGCATAAACCAAGGGCCTTTAGTAATAGACTAACAGCACAGTTAAAAACTCAAAAAAAAAAAAAAAAAAGGATGGGTAGACTGCAAAATAAGTTCATTCTGGCAACTGATTGACAAATGCTGCTACTGGGGACAAAAATTAATACCTACAGATTTCTAAAAACTGAAGCAGAAATTTGGTTTTAGAATATTCACAAGACAAAAAACCATAAAATGGAAATTAAGAATCACAAGCATCACCAAAGCTCCAAATAAAAAGGGGTGCATCACTGAACAGAGCAAGGCAAACCAGATGCAAGTGTCACGTGCCGGGAGCCTAAGGCCGCACATGCAGCACTTTCCTCTTCCATATGAGCTAATCAAATGAAAAAAAACGAAGCTCTCTCAACTCTATATTTCCAGATACTCAGTGGCTAGTTTAAATTCTAGCAAATGAAAAAGACTAGAAAGAGTAAATTCAAAACCACTATGGGTTGAAGCATACAGACAGAAGCAGATAAGCTCATTCTCAATAGTAACTTATTTTGCAGAAGGGGGTGTGGTTTTTCCTGCTTACCAAACTTCTCTACATTGTCCCTATTGTGCAGCAGCTTGATTTTAATAAATGGACACAGATTATTTGCTTAATAATCCCTGTAGTTACATGGCCTCACTATATTCATAATTAAATGGACGATTCAACGTCCATATACTTCCTATTCCATAGATATAAATAATTGGTAATCTTTTTAGAATATAATATTTGATTTTTTTTATTCTTCCCAACTAATAAAGAAAGAAAACCCTACACTATTGAGGCACAACACAAAAAGTCCCCAATGATAAAGATGACAAGAGGACTATAAAATTGTACAGAAAAATTATAACTAAAGATACAGGACCACCAACTGATTTTAGTATGTGTCAGCACACAGAAAACAGCAACAGGAGAAAGAGAATTTAATAGAATTTCGCGGGACTGATTGAAATCGGAGTGTGAATTGGATTATATACAGCAGGAAAAAAAATGGTAAAGGGAACTGTTACAAAAACACAGGCCAAACAGGATAGCAGGCATTGCAAAATTTTCCTCAGCTAAGTTCTCTGGTTTCAAAGACATATCCAAACATATATGCACAGTAAAAAAAAAAAACTCGTTTTCAAAGTAAACTAACATAGATAAGATACGCCATATTCCCAAGTATAGAGCAGAAAAAAAGAAAGCACACAAACACATGCATACAGAGAGACTAAGTATGTCATCCTGTAAGCCCAGACAATTATAATGACCTCCTATATCTAGTATCAACCACACAAAAGCCAAGAGTTAGATCCTATGAGACTCTCTATGTAAAGGAAGAACAATGTTTCGCGATTCCCTTGAATAGATACATATATATTGCTTTATAGATAAATAAAATAGTTTTTTGGAAACCTAGCATCTAAAAAATACTTCCTTTGCAGCCACTCCCAAAAAGAATATCATGGGAGAAATGTCAAATTTGCAGTTGATCAGTTATCATACTGTATCTAATGCTATTATTGCTGGTTTACTTCTTTGTAGGTTCACAACACCAAGTGAAACCTTGATATTTGCTGAAAACCTTGATACTATGAGACGCTTTATGACATATTCTTTGACACATGCGGTCTTCCTAAAGCCATGAACACTGAGATTTTCTGTCATTGCAGAGCATGCTCTTAACTCCATAGAGATGTTTCATACAATAGATTGTCGCCATGCTAACGGTATATTTACGAAGAACAAGGCTGGTAGCATCCACTGAAATAGAATACTGAAATTGTCCAACCCTAAGCAAATATCAATATTTATCATTAACAACATCAGGTTGACTGGCTGATGCTTTCAACTTTATATGCAGAATGATATTTAAAAGGACAATTTACTATTTCAAATCTGATTTATTACACAATATCATTCTTACAAGTTTAAGAAGCAAGAAAAACCATCCACCTAGCTTGCACTTTTATATTCAGTATTGCCTTAAGAAAAGAAACATATAAACAGGACTGAACAGTTAAATTGAAGAATGAACAAGTTTTCAATTAGTAATTATACCATGGCAAATCATAATTATATGAATGTAATTCTATTTATCAACTTGTCCAAGTGAAAAAGAAACCTACGTTTACAACTTGTAAAAATTCCATGCTTGTGAAACAGTTGAAAGGAATAAGAGTCATCAACACCATTCAATATATCAGGCTAATTATGGGAAGGTATGGGGAAAATAAAACAACTTATGAATTGGGGACTATTGCAAATAGAGCAATTAGAAACAATAAATGATTCCAAAGTGTACATAAGAAAAAAATCTGGGAATAAGTAAGCCCATCAATTGCAATGATCAATGTAATCAGTACATCAGCCAACATCCAAGCTAACAACCTCCAGAACTTATTTCCTCCATTAAAGACAATTCCAAGAAAACTAAGGATGAAGAAACCCATATGACTAGTTCTGTGTTCTTAAAAAAGCTTCAACAAACTCTAATAGCAACCTACCAATGTGTTGGTACTTCAAATTATTAAATCTATTCCTGTGCTACAAGACGCCATCCTTTGCAAGTTCTCATGTCACTGAAAACGGGGGAAGACACAAATTTAATGGAAGCAATTTTGAATGAAGTTTGAAAAAGGAAATAAAAACTCAAGATGTCCTATCAATAAAACATTCTATTGAATCTTGAGTAAAATCTGAAACTCTTCCCCATCATCCCCCATCCAAAAGGGAAAAGATATAAAAAATAAGGGGAAATTACCATTAGCAAGAAATCAGAATTCTGTGTTGAAGGAGAAACCAATCATGTAAACCCCAGTGGCAGTGCGGCACCATTCCACTGCACATGATGCCACCAAAACCCATCTCTTAGCATCCCATCACAGCACAATTATACACAAAGTTACCCGATCGCCTTCTGGCAAGCAAGTTCCATTCTGGAGGCCCTTCGCTTGGAACCCATGAATTGACCTCTATAAAACCTTCACCCAAAGCCCCAGGTCCACCAATCACTATAAGGCGATCTCCACATGCTCTGAATGCAAGACCCCAACCATTCATTGAAACTGCTCTATCAGGCAATCTTCCAATAGCCAACCATGATTTGCTCTCCTTATCATACTTCTTTACCTCCATGTCAGCATGATCAGCAGCATACAATTGATTATTTACTACTGCAACCAGAGGGGGTGCTCCAGCTGCCGGCACCGCAGGCTGACTGAATAATCCACTCGTTCCAGGAGCCATGTTAGGGATTTCAGTCCACTTTCTTGTCTCTAAATCATACTCCTCACCACAAGTGAGAACCTGTGCATCATTCCCCACTCCTCTGATTCCCCCAATTACATAGAATTTCTTATCCATAAATACCCCACTACACATCTTCCTCGGCTTATTCATGCTTGGGAGAGTCTCCCATTTCTGAGTCTCAGAATTGTACATTTCTGCAGAGCTCAGGATATTACCACAAGAATCACAACCACCAGCTAAAATTGCAATCTCTCCAAGACTAGCTGATCCAAACAAACACCTCGGAACATTCATACTGGTCCCAGAAGTCCATGAGTTCGTCAAAATACTATATCTATATATCACCTGAGAAGTCACCTCCTTCCCAAATACAAGCAACTCAGTTCCCACAGCCAAGGATTCCTTATCAGAAAAAATGAAACATTCATTGGGAGGCATACTTGGCAAATTCATCCACCTATCTCGAATTGGATCAAATGCCTCCCATTGAAGGAGTTGACGAGAAAAGTAAACCCAATGTTCAATCACACTATTCTGCCTCCTCAACTTATAGATCTCTCCACTCCTAATTAGGGAACGAAAACTCCGGTTCAAACAGGCAATGGAACGATAATCAGACCTTGAGCACTTAATTAGACAACTGATGGAGTTGTCTCTCCCAATTGGTTGGATTAGCTCATCCAAATCTGACGAGGAATCACCAGCATGTCTCCAGTATCCATCCCCTTCCTCCCCCTCCTCCTCCTCCTCCTCAAGAGAATCCGAAAAGCCGGTATCATCATCATCACCAGCATGTCTCCGGTATCCATTTCCTTCCTCCCCCTCCTCCTCAGGAAAATCCAAAAAGCCGTCATCATCCAAAAAATCATTAACATCATCATCACCAACATGCCTCCTGTATCCATTCACTTCCTCCCTCTCCTCCTCCTCAGGAGAATCCAAAAAGCCGTTGTTATCATCATCATCATCACCAGCATGCCTCCTGTATCCATTCCCTTCCTCCCTCTCCTCCTCCTCCTCCTCCTCCTCCTCAGGAGAATCTAAAAAGTTATTATCATCATCATCACCAGCATGTCTCTGGTATCCATCCCCTTCCTCCCTCTCCTCCTCCTCCTCGGGAGAATCCAAAAAGCCGTTATCATCATTATCATCATCGTCTTCCTCAGACCGTTCCTCCGGTGATTCCTCCATAGAATCCGACAGGCTGTCATCATCTGATTGGTTATTCAGATCTGTTTTGCTTAGTCCAATGGGGTAGCACTGCATAAGTGAAGAATCCAAATCCGAAGAAGAATCAGATTGCTTACTATCATCGTCGGATTGATCACGTGAATCAGGCAGAAGGAGGTCACGTGACTCTTGTGGGGAAGAAGTATTAGTATCGTTATCGTCGCTGGAGGAATCATCGGAAGATTGCTTAGACAACTTGGTTTCTCGACAACAACCATCGGATTCGGCGAATTCCAGTGGACGCTTCCCATTGTACTTGTAACCCGACTTGGTTTCTTGTTGACAAGAGCTTGCAAACACCAAACACGACTCGCAGGGTCGGTTCTCCACCATGACTCTTTTGCCCCCCCTTCCGATTTCAAACTGGCAAAAATCCCAAATTAACAATGGGAAATTTCAAAACGCAGTCAAGATTAATAACACATTCAACCTATTCAAGAAACAAAAATCACCAACAGTTTCAATTATTGTATTCAAAACGATAAAATAAACTGAAATCTAAATAAAACCAAACAGAAATCTGAATCCAATAAAACGACGATCCAATTTGAGTTTTACTGAGAAAAAAAAACGAATTTTCAGAGGCAATTCTTTTCTCTGGCCTGTATTGATTATGAAAAAATAAATAAAAATAAAAAATAAAAAATAAAAGAAAAAGAGAATTCACGATCAAACGAGCTGAGGAGAAATAAGTACCAGATCTCAGAATTTCAATGAACATAAACACGAACCCAAAAAAATGAACTGCTAGATCTGTTTATCATTTCATTTATCTCATTTCACTAATCAGCAGAAACACAAACTGATTAAAAACTTAAAACATAAAGTGGAAAGAAGTGACAGAGAAAGAGAAGGTTTCTAATGATAATAATAATGTTGAGAGAGACTTACTGATTGGATAACTAAGAAGAATTGGAATTGGAATTGGTTTTTTTTTTTCTGTCAAAAATTAAGACACTGTTTGTCTCTCTTTTTTTTTCTTTCGTTTTTGTTGGTTCCTTTGGATTTGCTGTTTCTGTTCTTCGCGTTCTCGTTGTTTCTTCGTTTAATTTTTTCCTTTTTTGGGTATTCTGTTTCTCTATAGGCTGCCTGTTTGTCCTTTGGATTCTCTCTGCAAATCGGAGGGAGCTTTGGTTTTTGGCTTGCCAGCAAAATCTTTAAGACTCCCCCTCCCCCTTCTCTCTCCCAAAAAAAAAAAAAAAGTTTTATGAAATTAAAATTAAAATAATATTTTTTTTGTTTGAGTTTTGTTTGTTTTTGGAGTGTAATTAAAAACATATATACTGGGAGGGAGGTGGTGGTGCGGACAAGGGTAGAGGGGCGTGGCGTGGCGTGGCGTGGCGGTGGTGGTTGTGGGGTCCACGAAATAGAGTAAACAACCGGTCACCGGAAGCGCCGGTTGAGACACGTGTTGACTAGTGCGATATCGCGATAGAATAAAAACTGTCCCTCTCTTTTACTTCATTTTTTAAGTTTTTGAGAGAGAAAGAAGACTCCGTTATCCCAATGTCTTCTACTGTTATAACGCCCGAATAATCGGCTGGTCAATTTCCTCTTCCTTGCCAGCTTCCGTTAGTGGAGTTTTGATTCCCTGCGGTACAGGAACCAGGGGCGTTAAGTGCAATCATTTTTGGGAAAAATATTAAAGGTTAAGACTAATTAAGTAATTATCCAATTGACTAGTCAATTACACATTAACATTATCCATTATCATAATCCGAACCATAATCATAATTATCACTGACTTTCCTGATTTGACTGCTCAATTTGCTAAATTATAGTTCATTAAGTGAAAAAAAAAGCTATAAATAAAAATTAAAACCTAAAATTTCTTTCATTATTTTTAAATTGTGATTTTATCTTAGTAGAAGCTTGAAATAATTTGAAAATAATATATTAAAGTTTTATTCTTAAATTTTTTATTATAATATACATAAAATATTATTTATTTATATTATCAAATACGAATTATATATATATCCAAAAATAGAAAATGTTGACGACAAAACTAAATTATTGATATACATTATTTACTATTCAATAGTTGAATTTTCAAACTATTATACGGTACATATATTTTTTCTTGGGTCCGGCATGATAGGGTTAGACAACTTGATTGGATTGATATTGATGTATGTGGACTTATAACTCTCAAATTATCTTTCGAATCCAAAAGAATTAAATAAGTTGATAATAATGGACCGTCATTAGGTATATATATTTGATATAATAATTAATTTTATTATTATTTTTTTAATTTTTTATTTAAATTAATTTTATCATATACATAAATAAAAGACCCTTAAACGTGTGACAATAAAATGACAATTAATCACCTGGCACTGAGCAGCATGCCTGGCAAAGCTGGCAGTCGCGTTTGGCATACTTTCTTCTTTGCTTCCCTATTGGGAAGAGAGAGAGAGAAAAAAAAAAAAAAAGGAAAAATCTCAATTAATTAATTAATAAGATCATATTTTCAACAACTTTCGCTGTGCCAAGATTCTCAATAATCATTTCAACTTTTAATTATACATACTATAATTTGTAGGTTAGGGATAGGGGTCGCTTCGCACTTTCCTGCCTACAAAAACCTTCAAAAATAATTATCACTCCCACCCCCCCCTTCGGCCACTTTTCTTTATTTTCCGAATCAAACAAATTTTTAAATTTTCTCTAATCCTTCTCCTAGGGAGATAATATTTTAAATCAAATTAAATTTAGTTTAATTTTTTAAGTAATATGTAATATTATAATTTAATTTGATTATAAATAAATTTTATCAATTCCATTTAATTTAGTTAATTGATTTTTAAAATTGATTTTTTTATTTTTATATATTATTTTAATAAAATTTTACATATATTTAAATAAATTTATGTATAAAAAAATTAGTTTATTTTATAAAAATTTTTAGAATATAAAAAATTAATAAAAATGTATAATTCAATTCAATTTAATTTTTTAAAATTTTAATATCTTGATTCAAAATTCAATCAAAATTTAATATATATATATATAAATTTTAAATTTGATCTAAATTAAATATAAAAAAATAATTCGAATAGCATTCAATATTATAATATTGAATTAATTTTTTAATTTTTTCACCTTTATATTCTCTCAATTGAAACAAATAATTAATAATTTTAATACTTCAATTCAAATATTTTTTTAATACATGTTGAGATCTACGGAGATCTATAAAAAAATTTTGGTCTATTTGCATAAAATGAAAAAAAAAAAAAAACAAAGAATTTGATCAAATCATAAAAACATTCCAACAGCAGTCAATTGAACAAAGGCCAAAAAAATCTACTGCTTGTGTTTGGTCAAATCTGATAATAATCAATTTGACTCCTTCTTTGGTCCTGAGTAACGCTGTTTATATTTGATTAAAGAATGCGCCTCTTAGCTATTCAAAAACAGAAAGGACTTTCGCTTACCCAAACAACCCCTTGCCAAATCAAAGCATCCCGACATTTTAAAGGAGCAACAATGTAATTTGGAATTATGGAGCTCCGCGTTTTGAAACACGGCCCAGCTGGCTTGGGGGGGGGGGTAATGTTGATGATGTGATGAGACGAGGTCAATTTTAATCACGTTTCAATTAATTTGATTAATTTAATTTATCTTCCTTTTAAAATCAGATTGATGAATAAGATGGATGTTGGCTGTGTCAAATACTCCATCAGATAATGAAAGTGACCACTATCCTCATTCAGTCTCATCCCACGCCAATCACCAAACAAGAAAAAAATATATAATAATTTTATTAATATTAAAAAAAATAAAAAAAGCCAAGAAATAAATTTATTTATTTAAAAAAAGGTAAAGCAAAATCTAGCTGTATTCGTTTCTGAGTCAGCTCGTTGGTGGTCGATGTGGCTCTAAACCGTCAAGGTTGGTTTTGAGTGGTCCCACACCGACTTTTTTCCTCGCTCACCGTTCACATTAAACGGCTCAAAATCACCCGCTGGATCACGAGTTTTGACCTTTTTGTTAATATTTTCTTTTTTTTTTTAACTTTTTCCCCGCCCGTCAAATATTTTAATAATTTTGGTTGATATAAATGGCAAGGGTGAGAATTTTGTTCCTTCTAATTGTGGGCAATGTCATCGGCAGAGAACGAAATGACTATTTTAGCCATGGAATTCAGATTTAATGAGGGGTGGCTTCGGGTTTATATATATTTTAATTTTTATAAGATTAGCCATTAGTTTCCGAATTTTGGACCGTTGTGTTTTTGCGTGTATGACTTTGACGGCGTCGTCGAGGAGGACCGTCGAAGGAAACCAACGAGTGGCTCGTGCGGCGCACGTGACTGAAGAAAGGAAAGAGTAAAAACTAAAAAAAGCTAAAACACGCACACACACGTGTACACACGTGCCGATGATAGATTTTTTTTGGGGTAAGCGCGCGACCATTGAAAGGCAAAGACATCGATCTAGAAAAACGGGCCACGTGTCGGCGCACATGGGACGCTCTAAGTGGATGATAACGTTTTTATTTTGAGTGTAAAAATAAAATACAGCCCCTGCACTTTTGTTTTCTTTTTAATGAAGGGCCGCCACCAACACTTGGCTATGGGAAGAAAATATAAGAAAAGTATATATGGGAGAATGTCCGTCTGTGCCGGCATATGCTTCCAACTTGAACATATTTTAGTGTAAAACGATAATGATGATGATGATTCGTCTCTTTATCATTATAATCACTTTAATAATTATTATTATATTATAATTATAATTATATAGTATAAGTTTTGATTTTTTGTAGTAAAACTAGGTAGAGCATGATCAAGGGTAATAAAATAAGGTTGGGTCTTGCATGGGGTTGATTAATAAAAAAATTTAATGATTTGGTTGATATTTGTTTTTTATAAAATAAGTTGTAATTTGGGTATAAAAGAAACTATTGTAGTTGTTAAATTTTAAATTTTTAATATGTTAAATATTATATTTTAAAAATAATTATATGAATTAATTAAATTAAATTTTAAATTTTTAACTAATATTTGTTGAATTAAAAGTTAATAATTTTAATTTCATAAAATAAAAGATAGAAGATTTATTTTCATTTTGAGTAAAATTTGAAGATTTATTTATGTTTTATTCCTTTATAATTATTGAATCAACACCCTAGCGTTAGTGCCTTTTGATTTATCACTATAATAAGAACCTAATTGACAATAGTTAAATTTATTAATCAAATGGTTTTTCTTCTACATTATTGTTGGTAAAACTAGAATTTCAAATTTGATTTTCGGTTTTTTTTTTAAATGTTTTTGACCCAAATTTTATAATTATTCATGAATTTAATTTGGATACCAAACATATATGAATTAGTATTCTAGTTTGAATAACTTGTCAATAAGATCATGATCATGCCCCAGCACTAAAAAATCAATTCGAATAATAAAAAAAAAAAAGGCAAACTACAATAAGATATGAAACTTATTTGATCTTCTTTTACTTAGTCTTGGTAATTGTCAAAATTAACAAATATTAGTGTTCCAGTAAAATATTATACTCTTAATTCTAGTGATAAAAATTAATCTTTAATAATTTTAAGTACAAAAAAAATCTTCAAAATTTGGGCCATTTTCAACGGTCTATCACAAAGTTGATACCATTGGAATGATTAAAGTAACTATCTAAGGATAATATAGGATGGAACACAATTGGATGGGAGAGTTACATTAACCTTGCTTGGGAAAGTTTTCACTTGAAAAAGATGGCAAAGAGGTTAAAAGGGGTAAAAAGTGGGGTGGAATTTTCAAATAGCACATAAAGGAGAGGACTTCATAGCAAAAATTAAATTTAATAAAAATTTTTATTTAAATAAAAAATAAAAGTAAAAATTGTAAAACATGGCCACGTGCAAACATCATGTTTAAAGGCTTTAAAAAATCATAATGAAAATATAAATATGTAGAATACACAATTAAAAAAAAAAAAAAAAAGAACTTCAAAGCCAAACAACTCCCACTATCCTCTCCAAAACCCACAAAAAAGATTCTGGCGTGCACTAATTCATGAACCGAGGCAACCCTTCAATCCAATCTTTCGTTGCCACGTGTTGTTCACTTGTCTGAAGACATGTGTTCATGTGAAGCATTATTGGACGGTGAGAAAGGTGCTAAATTACTAGCTAATTGCGACTCATTAAACACACCCACACACTTAACTTTGATTTTAAGCCCAAAAAAATCCACTCCATTGACTTCAAATTTTATTCTAAAAATTGTGAAAATTATGGGCTCGATTTTTAAGTAATAATTTTTAAAAATTAAATGAAAAATTTAAAATATATTTCAATTAAATATTATTCGTATTTATTTTATTTTATTTTGTTTTACATTTTTAAAGGATGATATGGTAATAAAACATACAATAATTAAAAGGAGTCATGGCAATAGTTAATGCGTAATCTAGTTATGAAAAGAATTGTGGGCGTAATTTGTCCGATTTGTCACACATATAATATCTCTTCTTATAGTACTAACTTTTCTAATGTTTTGGGGTACGATGAGCTTGAAATTTTGTATTTATAAGTTTCATATGTGGGTGTGGGGATGATGGGAGGTGAGTAAGAAGCAAATGCAAAGGCAACTAAGAGATAATAATTATGACTAAAATATTAAAAAAAGTTTTTGAATTTTCTATTTTTATTATATCTAAATAAGTTTTAAATTTTAATTTGTGTTTAAATAAATTATTAATTTTTAAATTGTTATAAATAAATTGTTAAATTTTAATTTATATTTAAATAAAATTTTAACATAATACATAATGCACATAAGACATTAATTTCTCAATCACAAATGCTAGAAGTAAAATCTTTACTTATATAAAAAGTTAATTTTTATATGATTAAAGTGAATTAAAAAAATTACAATGGTTAGTTTGAAATAAAAATTTATTTGGATACAAATAAAAGCATAATAGTTTATATGAATGTAATAAAAATATAAAAATTTATTTAAATAAAGTGATTAAATTTAAAGATTTTTTGAATATTTTAATGAATAATTATTGAAGGGGAAGAGGGATGAACAATGACAACTGGTGGGAGGGGATGATTACTATAAACAAACAAATAATGTAAACGAAGGAAAATGTCACTTTCTTACAACTAAGGTGTTTTCTTTTTCTTTTGCCCTAATTTTTTTTTTCTCCTCTCCCCCCTTAGGTCATAGTTGGTGGGTATTGTTCCTTGTTTTGGAGTGTAAGAGAAGTGAAATTTGGGGAAGGATGGGGGGCTACTACCCATGTGACATGTATGGTAGTTTACATGACATAAATTGCATATTAGTTTAGGGTTTATCTGGCAAAGGTCCCATTCCAATACCATAAAGTGGGATTAAAACCAATGCACCCACATCAATTAAAATAACAAAAAGATTCTCTTTATCATTAATTTTATAACTTGGGTTTTAGGTTATTGATCTTAAAAAGGAAAAAAAAAGCATAGATTTTAAAAGAGCCTTAAAAGAATGTTTCCTCACCACTTTTCTTTTATTATAATTTGTAATTAATTAGCTCTCCATCTTGCTCTTTTATTTTCATTGATCTTTTTCTATTAATAGAGATAATAATATTAAGAATGGGAAAAGAGGCCAATTTCTTTGGCAATTAGCAGTGAAGTTAGTTGTGATGTGGCAATTATTCATGCATGCTTGACATTTTAACATAATTAGAAATAATTAACTGTTATTTTTTTAATACAATCAAATGTGTTTGAAAATTTATCTGAATTTAATTTTTTTACCTAATAATTTTAAAGATGAATTTTTTATATCAATCTAGTACATTTAGATCATATTTAGTGCACAAGATAATAAATAGAATATGATGATAATTATCTTATATTATATTTAATTGTATTTAACATTATATTTGGATTGAGGGAAGGTGAGGAAAAGGAAAAGAAAGCAAGGGAAATAAGAAAACTTTTCCTTTATTTGGTTTATCATTTACATTTTAATAAAGGAGAGAAAAGAAAAGGAAATTGAACATCCCTTCTTTTCCCTCAAAAACTCTAATTTTTAATTATCCTAAGTTAACGTAAACATAATTAGAAATAACTGTTATTTTTTTTTATATCAATGTTGTACGTTCAACATATAATGATACACAAATTATCAATCAATTGAAGGGATCAATTTCATCTGAAAATTGGATAGCTTGTGGGTTTGAAAATCCAAAAGAAAAAACAAAATGAAAATTATGACAAAATTGGGAGAGTTAAACGTACACATATGTATATCTTGGACTTGAAGTTTGGGTTTGATGAGGAAGTCACAGGGGAGTGGGAGAGTTGGAGGAGATAATATAACAAGGTGGAAGGAAGGGGACAATTTGATTGGAGCAATTAAAGTCAATAAGCACAAAAAGCCAAGTGGAAAGGTCAGCAAAGGAGAGACGTATTTCTTGTGCCCTCCCCTTTCCATTCCATTCCCTGAAGAAAGAATATTATCCCAAGGAAAACACATTGTTAGGCAAACGTCACCTTCAAATGAACCCATCTCTTAAAGCTTAAGAGGATTTTTTTTTTTTTTTAATTTTTCTTTTGATTTTTGATATGCAAACACCTTCTTCCTTCTATGCCAGATGATAATTAATCTTGACCTTATGTCGTCTTCATTCATAATAAAGACGGGAACAAGAAATCCGTGTATTTTGCATAACCAAAGCAATCCGACTTTGTTAAAGAAAAAAATTAAAAATTAAACGAGAATAAAAGTACCCAATCTAAAAACAATTATGTCCACGACAACAACTTTGCTATTTTAAAATGTAAATTAAATTTAAAAATAATTGTATGAACTAATTAAATTAATTTTAAATTAAAAAAAATGTATATATATATATTTTTTATAAAAGCATCTTTCGAATTTTCAATCTTAGCATGGCATTTGCCTAGCTTTCATCACTTGTAAAAAAGCCAAAGGATTATATGCTTTTCTTCCTATTAATGACACATAACTTGGAACATTGGTTAAATCAAATTAGAATTGACATTTCCTAAGCACCTCCCCCCCCCCCCCCCCCCCCCAAAAAAAAAAATGCTAAAAGAAGTGAGAGGATTGATTATTCCAATCTTGCAGCCTAAAATGAGTGGCCTCTCTTAATCATGGCATTTGCTTTGTAATAGTAATAGTAATAGTAATAGTAATAGTAATATATATATATATATATATATATATATATATATATATATATAAAGTGGGGAAGAATCTTTAGGTGTGTGAGTTGGATTTGGTTCATGTTATTGTAAGAATGGTTTCTTGTATTAATATTCTTTCGATGGCTTGTTTCTATGAAAGAATATTGAATGTTCATGTATGGGGCACTTGTCAATGGAAATTCGTTTATTTTTCCTTTATTTTTTCTTAGTTTATTTAGGGTAGTTTGCCAATGGATGGATTGATTAGTTGGGGACGGGACCCACTTTTTCTTCTGCATTTTTTTTTTGTAATTTCCCACAATTATATGATTCTTTTACATAAAATTTAAAATAAATAAATTATTCAACCTCCCTTAAAAAACAATATATTATATCTAATAGGAATGGTGTATTTGACATTAATGTCAATAAAATCTTAATTAAGATTCAAACTTAGAACTATTTATACGAAAATGACTCGAACTTATCGATTGAATCAATTTTTTGTTAATTTCCAATCAATCATCTTATAGGTTCACTTGTCATGCATTGCCTTTAGGTTTCCTTTCTCATCTATTTATTTTTAATAGCTTACATACAGCTATACAAGGCTATTAGTTATATGACTTGAATTCTTTTGTTCCAATGTGAATATAGGCTAATTTTTTTGGGTTTTTTAGGGTTTTTGAGATTTCGAGATTTTTTAGAGTTTTTGGCGGTTTTTAGGAGCACACCATGGATACTAGGTTGTGTGCAAATTCTTTGCAGTTGTAATTTTTTGTTCTTGAATTATTATGTAGAATGAAGTGATTCTCATCTATCCCATAAATCACACATTCACTATTTTTATTTGTTTATTGGGCAATTTCTTCCTTTTCTTTCAGAACTCCAACTTTTACAATGAGAGGAATCAAACTGTTATCTGGAATTAGAAATAATCGTTTGTAATTGCTAAAAATTCCAAGCAGACAAAGCCTGAGGAACAACATTAATTTTCTTGAAACACAGATTTAACATTTCCCAAACAAAATTTTTGAAACTTTGACTTTACTTCATTCCCTTTGCTTCCAACTTCAATATTGTCTAGCATTTGTCACTTTCTATGGGTAGCTAACTCAGCTAATTTGCTTACAGTTTGGACAATTCTGAACATAAAGTTTAAAAAAGGTTGCAAGGAAATGAGTATGTCTTGAATATAAATAAGCAAATAATAAATAATAAAACCATACCAAATTTTTTGATGTAATAAAAATCTTTTAATCGGCCAATAGTTATATGATTTATTGATAGAGGATTAACTTTTTAATTTCAATGATATTCAAATCTTGACGGCCTTAAATATATAAAAGAAAACTCTTCTATTGAACTTTAAAATGAACCATTAATATGATAGAGAGTTGAATAACTTTTTCTTTCTTTTGAGGGCATCCATGTTCTTAATTTCTTCATTTTCTCCCTTCTAGAAATATATATGCATTTAATGTAAATAACATTATTGTAAACATATTTTGACTTTAGATGTTGATAGCCCAACAATAAAGCATTGTGCAAAAACAATCAAGGGATAAGCTATAAACCTTCGCAGGGTTTACTATTGTTAGCAGTACTTAGCCATGTTCAGGTCCACTGTGAACATGAATGAGATTAAAACATTAACATAAATTGATTTTTTCTTGGTCTGGGGACCAAGAAATTCCCTTCGGGGAATCTGGTTCTGTAAGGAAAAGAACACGAACTCTTCATATTTGATTGACGTCGAATCGGGGCTTGCATGCATGTATGCATATTTCAATTACAGGGTTTGACATATAGCTGTTGCAATGAAATGAAATGGAATAAATGCTACCTTTGCTTTCCAATTTGCACCCGTCATTTTGTTGTCTAGAAAGAAATCTTGCTTCTAATCTTCTTCGTGAAGCGATGTGTCGTCATGGGAAGTTTCAAACCTTGTCTATCTAGCTGTTCTTTCATAGAATCTCAGCCACAAGAAATCAATGATCCATGATTGTTGCTCAACTGTACACTACTCTTTCTTATCAATATGAAATTGCACGCAGCTACGTTTTCGTGAGTTGCCTGTTGAAGCTTCAGAAAGTTTGCAAAACTTAATTAGAAAGTGTAAAGGTGATTATTTGGACTGTTTAGTTAAATTTAAAAATGATTTAAAATCAAATTATATTATTTTATTTTCGTTAATCGAATTAAAATTATTAATTTCAAAAATTAATTTATCGAAATTTCTTTTGTTGATTCCATTAATTTTTTTAATTAATCGAATAATAAATATATTTAAATTAAATTATATTTTAAAATCTTAATATCTCATATTTTAAATAAATTAAATAAAATTATCCAACAAAATATTCATATATTAGTGTATTATATTAAAAACTTTAACAATTTGTAAAATAAAATAATTTATTTCATATATTTTTCATTTTATATTTAAATTTTATTACATTTCGGTTAAAATTTTAGTTAATTCAATTTTCGAACCTAATTAATCAACAATCAAAATTTTTTTAAAATTATTTTCGTTAATTGATTAAAATTATTTCGATAACCAAATGATTAAACAAATTAAATCGATTTCGTCGGTTAGTTTAATTAAAATCAAATTATAAATACCCGTAATCTTGATATATACATATATATATATATATATCCATTATTTGTAATATAATATAGGGCAACTGATCATAACCAACTTTTGTAACTAGTTAAGGAACTCTCAGTTTCTATAACTCAATCATGGGTGATTGGCCAGTGGTTGGTGTGTGTGTCCCATATCTTAAAGAGCCAGCTAGTTTTTTTTCCCTTTCCTTCAAAATTTTTGAAGGGTTACCCCCAACCTAAAGCATGCATTAATTAGTGAGACTAAGTATTGAAAATCCAATGTATTATAATATGAAGAACATGCATGTTTGCCAACTTTCTTAATTAAAATTGTGAACTTTAAAGCTAGTTTTACTAGAAAAATACTTTAATCATCAATATAAATTGATGAAATTATCTTTGTATCTTTATTTATTTATTTTTTTAAATATGGAACAACTATTAGGTTAAGTCTGAATTTTATCCCAAAAAAAATATAAAACAAACTCTTGATTCATTGAATAGATAATAATCATTAGGTGAAGTCTAAGTTATATTGATGTGAATTTGTTATTGGTCAATAAAGATGATTAGAATTAATGAACAACATGGTCCCAAAAAGGAACTTAAAGCATGGGCCATGCACTATAAGCCAATTAATAATCAGCATTTTATATATTAAAAACGTTAATGTTATGATGATCATTTCTTTAAATTAAATATGCTTTCTAAGCAATTCTTTATTTTTGGATATTAAATTTCATTGTACTCTTCATTGACATATGAATTCTCTTATATCTTTTCTAGATTGGGCCCATTTACCATGAGAAAGGCTTTGCTGATCAAAGGCTAAGCTATGGGCCATTTGTCCATCAGCCTCGGACACGACCCAATACAATGAAAATACATAGGACCAAGGACGTTGGGTAGTTGGAAATACGGCTGAAGTAGGAGATTTTGGGAGTTGACAAAAAAATCTGAAGGGAAAAGAACAGATGAAGATCTTGTGTTGGGTGTGTTTAGTGTTGTAATTACTAATGTTGGAGCTTTGTCTGAAGAGCCCCAGCTAAGCTCTGCTCGTGTTGTTTTCCAGGTTCTGTCTTTTGTCTTTTGACTTCACTTTCACTTTCACTTATATCTTTTTTGTTTAACTCCACTGTTACTTCTGCCATTCAATTTCAGTAAGATCTAAATGTTTTTCTTTTGGGGCTCTGGGACTTGAGTCAATATGGTTTTTTTTTTTTTAAATTTTCCGTCACTTTGACTTGTTTTACCATATGTTATATAGTGAATTATGGAATGAATGAGATTTTTTTCTTGTTGCTAATGCTAGTAGCTAAAGGGTTTATAATTCTATGAGTTTGTATAATGTTTTCTATAGCATTGTTTGTTGCAATGCAGACAAATTATGGAGACATTGAATTTGGATTCTTTCCAAGTGTTGCACCCAAAACTGTTGATCACATTTTTAAGCTTGTGCGTCTTGGTTGCTATAACACCAATCACTTCTTCAGGGTAAGTGGTGGAACTCAAAAAAAGCATGGATTCTGTCTGCTAATTTAGTCTATGAATGTGATTTTGTGATGTGGGTAAGAATAATTTTTTTTTTTTTAAATTTGTTGCAGGTTGATAGGGGCTTTGTTGTCCAAGTGGCAGATGTTGCAGGTGGAAGATCAGCTCCCATGAATGAGGAGCAAAGAAGGGAAGCTGGAAAGACAATTGTCGGTGAATTTAGTGATGTAAAACATGTGAGAGGTGTTCTTCGATGGGGAGGTAAAACACCTTATTATTTTGTTAGTTCATGTTTAATTTAATTTTATGCAAAATTTGTTGCTTCAGATTTCTCAGTTTGGTCATATTAATTGCAACATGAAAAGGATTAATGATGACATATTTTTGTTTCTTTTTACATATACATGTTATTTCTTGTTAGGAAAGAACATAAATAGGAAGATTTCGTAATTGCTGGTTCCTTTTTTTTTCATGTGCTGCTCTCCCTTTGTTCCTCATTTATTGGATGAATAATGAATGACTGTTGGTATTGATCAGCTTGATCATTAAATTTCCATATTACTGGAAACTTTAGTTTTTTTCTTAGTGGGATTTGGAACAAGTGACCAACTGCATGTTGAAATTTACAAAAGTATATTTTGTTTTATTGGTTCTTTGGCTTAATATTTTATTAATGAGACTTGGTACGATCTCAGCTGTTCTGTTGATAAACTTATGATTGTAAATTATTTCATGGGGAAACGAAGTGACCATCTTTTACATTAATAGAAAATAATAATGGTTAGAAATCTTCTTGGGATTTCCACCCCAAATTTGTTTCTTGGGCAAGAGATTTCCACCCTGAATTATGAACCATGTTCCAGAAGTTGTTTGTGTGATCATTACTATTCTCATATTTCACATAAAACTCCTGTACCTTGTGTTAGGACCATAGAGTAACTTGCTATTTGTATTGAACTTTTCTAGCCGTGTTTTTCTGTACTTTCTCTGCTTGTTAAATTTTTTATGTATTTATAGGACACCATGTTACTTTGTTGCAGATATTCTGATCCAGATAGTGCGCAATCCTCATTTTCAATACTTCTTGGAGATGCCCCTCATCTTGATGGGCAGGTATTATTCTAGTCATACTTGCTGAGTATCATTGCAAATGATTGTAATGATTATGTCAGAATCTTATATGACAAGATAGCCTACATAATTGCTTCTGTTTATCATTTCAGTATGCTATATTTGGTAAAGTCATTAAAGGTGATGAGACTTTGAGAAAGCTTGAGGAACTTCCTACACGTAGAGAGGGGATCTTTGTAATGGTATAATGTGATACTTTTTCTGTTTTTCTTTGTAATGCAAAGAAGGTTTAGGATGCCTTTTACCTCTGAGAACTGTTGTTTTGGTGGATGCATCTCTTACCATCTTTAACATCATAATATATGTCCTTGCTTAACGGTTAAAATTTCTGAAGGCCGTTCAGTTTCCCTTAGGAGCAGGTAATTTTTATTCCTTTATGGCATCATTTCATTCATTTTCGTGAAGAGGGGATTTACCTCTTTTATTTTATTTTTCAAATAATCCATCCTACCTGTAAAAAGAGGGAAAATAAAAAGACAAACCAAGAGGGGAGTTGCTAAGTCATGCAAGATACAGTTGTATATCACGTACTTGCACTCATATATAATCATACGACTTCCACCATTTGATGTATACATCTTGATGTAGCTAGTTAAGAGGTTAGTTATCATCTTCTTATTTAACACTCATACAGCTGAAGGCAGGCACAGACATATCCCCATAAATTATATCTAAAAGTCTGACTTTTGCTGTAAGCCTTTATCCGATCAGTCTGATATAGGTATTTAGAGTACAAGCAATGGTTATTTCAATTGGTGACTGACTTTAATTGATGCCATTTCTTTCTTTACAGTGAACACTAATTTATGTCTATTTACTTCTTCCAGCCTGTGGAGCACATCACAATGCTGTCATCCTACTATTATGGTGAGAATTAAGCAGCCTCTTATGACATTTTGTTCTCGAAAACCTGCATTTCCTATATTGAAGTCAAGGATGGACAAGGATGCATTTATATTTTTAGTCATTGCTTCAACATTTCCTTGCATGTATTCTTTACAGTCACATAAACTATTCCCTAGACAAATTTTGATCACTATATTGCCTTAAAAAATTTGACTACTTGAGCATGTCAGGAGATTGTCAAGCAGGTTATATGATATAGTTATCCCGGAGTTATTCAAAGATGTGAAATTAGTAATTGTTTAGTACAGCATTGTCAAAATATTAGCCTATTAGGCAAAAAGGACACATAATGACTGCATGTAGTGATGTTCTTTGTTTTCTTGATACCACCAGCACTTAATGTACAACAAAATCACTGAACTCAGTCCGTTTTTTCCCCAGTATATTTTTGGATGAGGTATGAAACCTATCATTTACACCATCTACTACCCTGCACCAGGAAAGGAACCAAGCATCTTCAGTTTACAAAAACATATCCTAGTATCATAAGATAAACCATTATGGGATCTTCAAACAACCCACTATTTATACACCCATTGATCCTTTTATCAGCTAAAGAAAAATCAATTACAGTGTACTTATGGAAAGCCCATATTTGGTCGCTAATTTGTGTGATTGGTTCCAAAGAAATGGAGAAGTATAGCAATTTGATGAATGTAAGAAATAGAACATGTTCTTGATCTAATAAAACAACTTTTTGGAATAGTGAGGCACACAATTTTGGATGATCTGTGATGAGTAAAGAGAGAAATTCTTGATGACATCAATATGGTTCAGTGGAGGATGAAGGCTAACGAGAAGATTGAAAAAGGTTTGATGGCGTATTGGTGTTTTCTGGTTTAAGCAATCTTGAAAGTCCTTGGACAAGTGCTAGGGACCTGACTGGTATAATTGGATGGTCCAAAATGATGGGTTTTACACCTCATCTGTAGAGAATTTAAACGCACACAGACATTCAGAATAGTTTTCCTTTTCACCTTCTTACAAGAACTATTACTCCATTCAAAGATTTGGAGCTACACATGATGCATTTTAATGTTACATTCAAAGTAGTAGTCCTTTGGGATCTTAAAAGCTATGTTTTCCTAGCTACAGCTAGAAGAATCCTAAGACAGGAAATTGCTTAACCTAGTTGATTCAGTGCATCTAACATGTGAAACATTCATTTTGGAACTCGACTAAGTGGTTTCTAGAAGTAAATTTTAGTTCATGGACCAAGCCAATCAACTAGCTTACATGGCATGACTTTTTTTTCTTTGTCCTTTAATTTGTTCCTTAACTGAGCAATTTATCATATATAACGTAAAGTTTCTGATAAGATGTAGTATTGATATATGGTGTGGTTATTAGTATGCAGGGATGACAATTGCTATTTGTTGGTATACAATGTTGTTACCCTGTCATTTTAGATACCTTTCACCTAAATGCTCTGGGCATGAATAATATTTTTTTTTCATTTGATTATAAGAGTAGTATTATGTGTTTGTGGCCTTTTTTTTGGGGGGGTGGGTGGGTGGGGGGCTGTTGTACATAGAGCAGTACTTTTTACATATAGCTATGTCACATTACACCACCTTCAGTGCAAAATTTTAGGAGTCTCACCTGATAATCTAGGGTTGCGTTATCTGATCAGAAATTTTATAAAAGGGTTGGTGCAGTGCATGAGGCTCCCACTTTATTGGATCAGCGATTTCTAGATATACTCAGTCTTACCTCACTTTTAGAGGCTTGTGACCTCTATGTCACAATGGGGTAACCTTGCTTTTGCACCAAGACTCACTCTTCTTGTCAGATATTGTGGTCTGTGTAATAATTTCTAAAGGTGAATAGCATCATCCATGACTTTTGGAGAGCAGGATTATTAAAATTATTATTTATAACTAATTGACAACAATACCACATGCCAATGGAAAATGTTGCTACTCATAGCCTACTCATAATATTCTTTCTGCTTAATTTTCACATGAAAATGGGAATGGCAGTAATATTGAAATTATGTTATTACACATTGTATGTCTTGCTGTTATTCTAATTGATTTAAGATACTGAGTTGGAGGACTGTGAAAAGGAGAGAGGTATCCTGAAGCGAAGGATTGCTGCATCTGCTGTAGAAATTGAAAGACAGGTGATTAGAATTCCTGATTAATCTGTATCTAAATTGATACCATTTGGTTTTCTCTTGGTAAGCTTGGACTAATCCTGTGCCATTGCAGCGAATGAAATGCTTCCCCTGAATTTCTAAGCAACAGCTGGATTGGAAAATGAGAAGGCTATGATTCACATAGGTTGCAAAGACCTTCTTGCTGTTGTATAAAGTCAGAGAACAGCATTGCTGATATGATTTCTGGTAGAAAAATGGTAACCAACAAACGTTCTATACTTTGTACCTACCCGTTCAGAAAGAAACACGATAAAAGAGGGAAAGTGTGTCTTGAGTCTTGACCTTAATTTCTTGATCTTGTGCGGATGATTTGCTTTGTGATAATATGGTTGTTGACCGAGTGAAATTCTGTCACTATCTGGCTCCAATAAATAACAACCCTATGATGGGTTACTGTTTGTGATTGAAATCCATCCATAAATGTTTGAAACCAAAGAGGGCTGTTTGTTGTATTATCCCGGATGTGTAAATCCAATTAATGGATATTTGGGAAAATTTCAAAATATGTAGGTCAAGTTCTAGAAATGAATCATAGCAACCAAATCTGTAAACTTTTGTGAAGGACTTCTCAGCTGAAAGAGAAGCCATCAAGTAAAAAAGTTTTGAGTGCCCTCCATCCAATTTGTTCAGATTGGAGGATCCTGGAAATCTAAAGTCCTTACATGCATATGTTGTTCTTGATACAAAATATGTCTTCCTTAAGGTTCTGTTTGGTAGGAAATAAAAAAAGAAGAAGCATAAGTTACCCTGGCTGTCACTACTCTTGAGATTGGTTTGAGTCATAAACTGAATTTAGTGGCAGTAACTTCATTGACATTTGATGGGTATTAAAAAAATAATATTCTGTGTCTTGTGTTATTGCATATATAAGATTGAAACCTAATCTTTTGCTAAACCATTTAATGTCTTGCTCAGACCAGAACCTTCCTTCACAACTAAGTTACCATTTTACGTCTTGCTCTATTTCTACATGTTGAGAGGAGAGACCCCTCTCACCAGATAAGACGGTGACATAAATCAATGCAGACCTACTAATGGGTTGACAATCCATGTTCAGAGCAAGGTTTATTTTCACATTTGTTTCTTTCATCTTCTCAAGGGTGGAAAGCATGTGTTAATCATTGTACTAAATGTTTGGGTTTGATTAGAGCTTTACATTTGAATTTTGCTGTCACCAACATTACTCAAGTACCATTAGAGGCAAAGAAAAGATCAAAATATGAACAGTAAGAAACCATTGTTGAAATTTTTTAGTGATCCAATGTACTATGTTAAGAGCAGCATTGACTTTTGATAAATAGATGGGCCTACAACAATAGGGATTCAGATTATAATCACATGTATGATTGACTAAGCTATAATTTTGAGACAGCGACTTGACTGTGCATCTAGTAACCGTTTCCGTCGGCTCTCTGCACTTTCATTTGTGCCACATTTCTATCAGCACAACAAGCTGAAAAAACATTTTTTTAAAAAACTCCTTCAATTAATTCACTGAAAAACATTACATGTGCTGCCAGGAACATGCATTCACTCCCATTATTCATCCTAATTCATTGGGTTTCTCTTTCAATTTTCATTTTTGATCTTTTTTTTTTTTTAGGTTTCATTTCAACATTGTTATCAGCTGATGAACTTTGCTAAAGCAAAAATGCTATAAAATCCAAAGCAGATGGTGTTTCGTATAAAACAAAGGTCACCAATTAAACATGAACAGGCTTCAGGTTACTGTCTTGTCATATAAAAAACAACTGAGGGTGCAAGAGGCAAATAAAATCACATGGTCCGAAAACATGGGGATAATTTTCCCACCATAATATCATCATTCCAGAGTTGAAACTTGAAAGGGTGAGTTAAGTCCCATCTGAAAGCAGTGTCGACGACTTCAAAGGTTGCCGCTGTCTTAGGATGCATCGGTACTTAAAGGATTCAAGATTGATGCCTCAAACAAGGCAGAGGGAAATGTCCCACATGGTTGAATTGCAAAGACAGTGGCACGAGGTTTGATTTCGGCAGATCAATTTGGACCACAAAGCTTAGTTTCATCATGGTGATTTAGGCTTTGCTTCTTCCTTCTTCGGCTTGGGTCAATTTTAAGGGGATTGACTATTAATTATGAGACAACATAGGAACAGTCACATGAATATGGAGCAGAAACATTCACATTTTAATGTCTGGTTATCCATATCGGTCCAAATACATCATGGGCTATTGTAATGTTACTGGTCAAAGTTGCAATGCCATGGAAAAAAAAAAAAAACAAAATACAACAATATTTTTCTCTGTTTTATTTTTTCTTAACTTCAGTATTTCGAATTTGTCATCAGTACTTTACGATAAGTATTTCGAAAATAAAATATTAAATGTATTAATTGATGAAAGAGAATATATCTTTAAGATCGTCTTACAAAAAAATTAAATTAAAACAAAGCTAAAAATACATTGATCTCACTATTAAAAACATTGCTTTAAAATATAGATATATAAATATTAATTTCATTATACCACTCTCACATTTTCAATTATTTATATCATAGTAGACCTTAAAAATAACAAAATTCCAAGGATAATATTATATTATATCATAATCTAAAACTTTTTAGTCCACGTTATATTATTGATGCAAGCCTTTTCTCTACAGGCAAATTTTGTGGTGATTGGCAACATTGCATAAGGACCAGGAAATAAACATGTAAAAAACTGAGGCTGCGTTGTCTGGGGGTTGAACTACATCAATTGGTCACCCATTGGTCTGAAATGGCCAGTCTCGTGGCTTGCCATGCTTCTAATCGACAACGTTGGCCATCCTATATAAAATTGTCACATGCAGGCTCTGCCATTATTATTACTCTCATTCCATGAATCGAATATCAAATTTAATTACTTTGTAATAATCATCTGAAACTTAATTTCGCTTTGTTCTAGCAACCGGTTTAAGATTGCTAGAGCTACGAGATTGTGAGAAACAGCTCATTCATCAGCTCTTGCTTAACACTGCTGTTCAAATTCCAGGTCCCTTGAGTACATGAATGTTGTACATCTTTTGCTTAATCATATTATGTATAACTATCTACATTAATTTCAAATTTTCAACATATCGGTAATTTCCAGGAAAATCGCCGGACCTGAAAAAGGTGTAAACCCTACTAAAAGAGAATTGGGTTCGATTTTTTTTTAATAAAAATTAAGGTTAAATAGTTTATATTTGGTAGGAAAGCAAAGAAAATGCATGTGAAAGTGATTTTTTTTGTACTTCTCTAAAGTCCTTGATGCCAAACATAGTAAGGTTGGCCAAGGCCAGTAATTCAATGGTCGAATGCCTCTTATGACCATGCAAGGACTTGACTCAAATGAAAAAAAATTAATTTGGTCATGAGAAAATTAATTATCATGTATATATGAAGTTCGATTTTTTCTTTCTGCAGGCGCTTTGTTTTTCCATGGAGCATATGTTTTGGTCAATGGTCATCCAACAAGGTTCAAAAGATTGTGTAACATGGGCAATTGGACTGATCATAACAGGTATTAAGTTGAATATTTATATATATTTAAAGATATTGTAATTATAACCATGGAAGATGGGTCGTACAGTTTACAGCTCTCTCCTTCTCACTGATGCCATGCTTACACGTACAATCATGGAGTCTGAGAGCCAATTAACTGCTCTTGGAGATCTCGATGAGGAATCACGTTCCAACCCTGATGATAGTTTACTATTATCACTTGAAAGATCTCTCAAGAATCTCTAATAAACTAAAAATATAATTCATTGTTAACTGGCAGAAGAGAATATTGTACTTGTATTTTCAACAATTCCTACTCACCAAATTACCTAATTTATAAAATGTTGATATGACAGACTTAAAGTGAAAAATCTGAGGTCATGTGGCACATCGAAATTGTGGGTTTTTCTTTAATACATTTTTTTTTTAATGTCAGTTTGCAATAAATAAATAAATAAATCAATCAATCAACCAATAAATAAAGTCTTCCATGCATGACTTGACTTAAAATTAACATTAAAAACATGCATGTGAAGAAACATCTCCTTCCTTGCAATTTCCTCAATTAATGTATTATACAAGAAAGATGTTGATTTTGTTCTTTAACGTATGGATTGCATGTTTAGTAGTTATATTTAATGAGCTGAAACCATATTTCTCAAGAAGCCTTGCCATTAATTAATGATGGAAATTAATTTTTGGGGCCAGGTGATCGATCGCTTTCGCTACGTACCTAATCAAATTTGGTAACAATGTATTGGAATTCAATACAACAAGCAGTCCTTAAACTATTTGAGCAAGAAGATTTGGTTTGCGGAGTGTCATTCCTAATTCCTCAATGGTTGCCTAGTTGTACGCCGATTATGTTTGCTCAATAGTATTCAAGGTGAAGTTCCTTAAATGAAAGTTTTTATTAAAAATGATTCAATAAAAATTAAAATCAAAAGTCAAAACCGATAATAAAAATATTTATTATATAGATTAAGCGTGTAATTTTTTAAAAGTAAAATTTAATATATATTTTTTAGATAATTATTTTCAATAAAAATTTTAACATTATTTTTACTATTAAATAAATACTCACCAAAATTTGAATTACAAATGATAAATTTAATATATATAATTTTTACATATTATTGATCTTTTCATTGAATTCTTTCAATTCATTAGTTTTATTTTTCGATTTTAATTTCTATTTAATCTTTTTTAATAAAAAAAATCATAAACTTAAAAATTTTCGTAGAAATCTTTCTCGTATTTAATTAAGACTTTTAGAGAGTGTTGGATTTTTAAATGAATTCACATGGCGAACTACAACTACACCCCAACCAGCAAAAAAAAAAAAGAACGATTACAGCTAAATGGGAAGGACCACCTTCTTGCAATGATTGAGTAAACCAAGTAAGTGATCAGTGATCTTTTTGATATTCGCTTACAGAAACAGTTTGCAAATATGTAATTGTGTCGTGTACGTAGCTATAGCTTTTCCTTGAGACCGTCACTGTGTTGTAACATGCGTGAAGTTTAGAGGTCACATGGGAGATCATGTGATATCGTTTCCAAAACAATTGACTATATTAATCCCCCGCTCCCCTTGAGGAAGGTACGATAATTGTTGATTATCATTGTTGTTAACTCTCGAGATTATGCTGGTAATCAAGCTTTGATAGTTCCTAAACCATTAGAATTTAGATGCAATTAAGTTGCTTGTCGTTGCTAGGAGATCATCATGTTTCATGGCACATGATCATGCAGGGTGCCGACGACTCTGTCCACAAATCTAACTTCTACATGCAGGAATCTAGCCGGAAAAAGGTGCAACATATGATATCACGTGTGGATATGAAAAACCCTCTTTTTTACTACTAAAATACACTATCAACATATACTATATATTAAATCTAAGTGAGGTAATGACCATGCCCTAAATAAGCAAAAGCTAGGAAACTTTGAAGCCAGATTCTGTATGCCAAAAAAGTTGTGTTCTAACCGCTCCCAATCTTGCTTTATCCCCAATAAATATATATTTTTTATAAATATAATATTAAATATAATATTAAAAAATGATATTGAAATACAAAAAATGTTGTCAAGGAATCGGGTTAAGTGCGTAAAGCAGAGGATACGAGACAACACGTGCCATGTCGTGACCAAAATTATGGAAGAGATTATGGGGATGCGGAGATGTGATAAAATCTGACTGGTCAACAATGTCGCCCTTCCTACCTCCCAATTTGCTCATGTTTGCGACTTTCAGATCCGAACTATGAAGACTGATTCAAGTACTCATTCTATTCCATAGCTATAGCTATAGTTATACCTTTCTCTCCCTCTGGCTATGCTTGTCGTAATGAACAGATCAGATAAAATAAAGAAGGGGAACGGGGAGAGAGCGTTGGGTTTTTGTTTCTGTACGAACACTGAATATATATATAGAGTTTATATTTAATATATGATTAATATATAAATTTTATATATTATCAATTGATATTATTTTATTAATAAATAAATATTAATTTTTAAAATAAATATATAAAATAAATATTTTTTATAAAATTTATTCGTTAATAAATTAATATCATTTAATTTAATTTATTAATAAAATAATATTATTTTATTTATTGATAATATATAAAATTTATAATAATGCATCGTATATATATATATATATATATATATAGAGTGATATTTATAGGTATATAATTCAATGACAGGAAGTAATAAGATAACGTGGGCTTGCGTGCTAAACTGACAGAAGGGAGGCCCGCGTAGTTGGGTGATTATCGAGCACATTTACCCTTAACCCACTTGCCTGCTAATCCCTGTTTGTGGACACCCAGGGAAGGACAGTATGGCATATCTCTCTCCCTTTGGTCTTTTTTTCATTCTCTCTTTTCTTTTTCTTTTCTTCATGCACAGGCACGCGCGTTCTCGCACAAGCAATAATTAAAATAAGGAAAAAATGGGGAAAAATCCGCTTAGAATCAGAACCCTATTTAATAAGCAGAATAGGCCACTGGTTTCTTCCATGCAAGTGTCTCTTGTTCACTCCCAAGCATCACTTCATCATTCTCTACCTTGATTTCTTGCTCTTCTCTTGGTTACCTTATCTTTCTAGCTCTGTCCCTAACTTGTGTCTTTTAACACTTGTTCCTCCCAATCCCCATTTTTCTTAGGTTTTTCTTTTCTCTGACACAAACCATCACTTTGTTTTCCCACCCTCTCTCTCTCTCTCTTTATCCTTAAGCCTTCATTTGTTTTCTGACAAGTATACTACTACTAGCTAGTAGTTTTTTTAGCACAATGTCAAGCAGAAGATCAAGTTCCAGGCAGTCAGGTGTTTCCAGGATCACAGATGATCAGATCACCGACCTTGTTTCTAAGTTGCAACAGCTTATCCCTGAGCTTCGCGGAAGGCGCTCAGACAAGGTACCAAGCAGTGGTCTTTTTACATTTCTCTCCTTCCTCCAAACTTCCCACCCTCTCTCTCTCTCTCTCTCTCTACTGGAAATTAAAAAAAAAAAAATTCTTCTTTTCTTTTGTGTGGACTTCGTTCGCTTTTGTAGATAAGTCATATTCACAGCCTCATTTATTTTCATGTGGTGCATCTAGCATCAAGTTGAAGGTGTGGGACTCAATCTGTTCCCTTTTAGCATGCATCATGTTTAGCCATCACACTCAAATGCATCACCTAAACAATTTAATTTGATGTTCTTTAAAAAGCATTAAAAAAATCCCATAATTATTCTTAAAAAGTCATGTTGTTTAATTAATCTAATTTCTCTTCAGGTATCAGCTTCCAAGGTCTTACAGGAGACTTGCAACTACATCAGAAGCTTACACAGAGAGGTGGACGACCTAAGCGACCGGGTATCCCAGCTATTAGCTTCGATGGACACCGATAGCGACCAAGCAGCCATTATCAGGAGTTTACTTATGCAATAATCAGCCTTTCTCATTCTCAGTTTCTCACCCTTTGTTTCACTATATTAAGTATTACTTACCAGCTTTCCATATCTAGGTTTTGGTGACCATCACTAGTAGTAATGTTGAAACAAGGGTCACTACTCCAATATCATAAAACAAAAATACTATATATATTTTAAGATTATCTTGGTTTATTGATGGTGACGCTTCTCATGAATATGGCAAAATTTTCAAAGTATAGAAGAAGCATGCTAGCCATGACTGTTTTCTTATGTACTTCAATCAGCTTTCTGTTAATGAACTTGATTAAGACTAAAGAAAAAAGAGAGAGGGATTTAGATTTAGGGAGTGGAGCCAGAATGTCAACTTCGAAAGCTGATGACAATCGCTGACACGTGATTTACCGTACACCAATTCCATCTTCACTGTTTGGGTGTGCGCGTGTTCACACGAAATTTCGCGTTAACTCGAAATAATTCATTTTAAAATTAAAGACGTGTTCTGTTTTTGAAAAAAAAAAAAGAAAAGAATATTCTATCTTGATTGTAGCATCATCGATTTTTTGAGATGGGTTTCATTTGGATGGTTTGAACCCCCAAATTCTTGATACTCAATATCGATTTTGCTCACATAATTATTTTTTAAAAAATAATATTTAATATATAAGATCAAATTTTATTATTTGTAATTTTTTTATTTTTAAATTATAAATTTTTTATAAAAAATTAAACAAATTAAAGTCATGAAAAATTAAAACAAAATATTGGTTTGAGTCTATTGCGAAGCTGTCAATTTGTTGCTTTTGCTGTCATTTTATGCCGATTGCAGCCAATTAGATTAGAGCGGTCGAGATGAATTAATAAAAATTGAGAAAATTATGATTTTAGCGTCTTATTGTGGAGGGCTAGCAAATAAAACTAGCTTTATTTACTAAAGCTTTTAGGGTTATTTATTTTTATGCATTCTAGAGACTCTTTATATTCTTAGTATACTTATTGAAATATCCAAACTTTGAGGACTTTGATATGCTATTCATATCAATATATATATATATATATATAATTTTGCATCTATGATCATGTGTATATTTAATTAGATTTAAATTAAGTTCATGTATGTAATTATAATATAAAGCCTTATTATTTGATACATTATAAATGTAAAATTTTAGTTACACAAATAAAATTAAGAGGATAACACATATTTTTTAAGATATATTTAGACAATAATTATTTAATTAAAGAATGAAATATATGTTAACCTTTTAACTTCGTTTGTATAATTAAAACTTTACAATAACAGTTTAACCTAAACGAACGAAGACAGGTAAAGATTTGGGATAACATTATAGCTGTACGATTCGAAACAATTAATTTTGGCTGGTTTCCTCTGCGCAATTTGGATAGCAAACAACATTGATGGATCAGTTTTGTCTCCAAACACAGTAGTTGGTGAGACTAAGCAAGTTGTGTTTGTATTCTTTTTTGTTTTAGGGATTTTTATTAAAATCTTCAAAAAAAAAAAAAAAGTAAAAGAAGCAATTTTTTTGGGTTTAAAAATGTCAGTCTTTTATTTATCTTTGTAAAAAAAAAAGGTAAAATGGTTAATTTATTAAAAAATAATGGATAAAAAATAATAGCAGAAATCAAGCAATCAAAAACCATAATGTAGGCTGTAGTAAAGCCCAAAAACAATGTGGGCTGCTTCTGGTTAACTGAAAGGCATTAGACTAATAAAAAAACCGGTTTCTTCTATCTCTAGTCCAGTCCAGTAAACCCGGTCCACTTGGTTTCCTCTGTCCAGGTGTTATTCCCGTTTCACGCTCTTCTGTCAAAGTCAAAATCTCCATCTCTCATCCAATCAGCTTCATATTTTCCCTTAATTATGTCAAAAATCAATCAAAATTTTTTTTTTTGCGCGTGATTAGTCGTGAACCGATTCTTGCATTCTCCTTGAATTTTCCGTCAATTTTTCAGTTGCCTGACGCGAGCATTGGTACATGACAGCAGATCCTTCAGAATTAGGACGAGGGAATATTCCAAGTTCTTACTCAAGCTACAAGAAAAAGCATTCGTGAGCCAGAGTTCTTTTTCCACGTGTCCGTCAATCTTTCGTTATTTTTGTACAAAGTCTCTGCTCCGTGGATGTGACTACGGCATTCCCTTGTCGGTGGCCGTTTCCTGTTCCCTTAAACAAACGGTCCTGATGGACCCATTCTTTTTCCCACCTTAAACAACGCCACCGATTCAACTCCTTCTTTAACGGATTTTTCCATGATCGTCAACTTTTGTTCTCACAACCGAAACGTCTCAATCACTAGTCGAAGCACCAGAAAAAGTCAAAACACAAAAAAGAGAAGATTTTCATTTTCATTTTATATTTAAGAGTTTTAATGTGAAGTTTTAATTGAGTTAACTCGTTGACGATAACCGGCAACCGAGTCAAAAGGGGGCATGGCCGGAATGAGTGACTCAGTGTCGATCAGGGTTTCGTACAAGAAATTAAAAGGGAAATTGGAGGTTGAAATGATCAACGGGCCTCATAATCGGATCGATCTAAATTTGTCTACTGACTCTCCTTCAACTTCACCCTTGTCTCCCAACGAAAACTCTAACTTATCATCGCCGGTCCACGTCAAATCTAAGGATTGTAGATTGCTAACTCTGGTTCTTAGTTGTACGGTCGCCGCTGGGGTTCAATTTGGTTGGGCTTTGCAACTATCGCTCGACTCCATACATTCAGGTCTTTCCAATGCTTTTTTTTTTCCATACTTGTATTATATGTTAGTTTAAATAAAATTTAACAGAAAAATTATATTTTTGAATATGAATTTTGTGAAATTTGAATTCGATGCAATGTTTTTGAATTACGATTAGTTTTATTATTGGATGACTTTTTTGGCTCATTTTTTGTGCTTTTTTAAAATTATTTTTAAGAAATAGAAAAAAAAAAAGATTAGCACAGTGTACTTTTGTTGGCATTCCTTAATTAGTTAGAAATTAGGCACCTCAACACTTTTCCATTGTTGTTTAATCATTAATTTAGTTTATCTCATGGATTTTAGAAAGAATTTTGAGTGTATTTGCTAGTTGGAAAAGAGAGATCATGGTGTTGAGAGACAAGTTATTCTTTGTTATCCTTTTCTAAAAATTCTTCTAATAATTTGTAGAAATACTTAGCATCTTTACCAATATCAAACAAGATGGCCCTTTCAGAAGTTGAAAAAAGAAAAATGATAAATTAAGTTTTAGAAATAGGGAGGGTAATATTTACTATCAACTAGATAGCTGATTTTTTTGCATGTTGATTATTGGCATGCGTGAGAGAGAGAGAGAGAAGAATATGATGGCCATTTTTTGAAGCACATTTTTGGATCATAATATAATTCTCAAAATCTTTTGTCAAAATCATGCTCATGCAAGAATATCGCTTCATTTATTTATTTTATTAGCCTCAGCCATGGTTTCTTTTCTACTGCTCTGAGCTTCTCTTGAGCTTATGATGCTTTCCCTTTTTTTTGACTGCGTATATTTGGCTGATTCATGCAGACAATTGGAATAGAGCATGCTTTTTCTTCATTTATTTGGCTCTGCGGTCCAATAACAGGTCTTGTGGTAGGTGATGGGAACCATGTTACATAATTTTATATTATTGTCCATTTCATTTTTATGGAATCCTTATGGTTGTACCTTGATTTTTAACGTGGTGACTTGATAAATCAGATATAACAGATTGTGCTGCATTTTGAACTGAATTTAGTTATTATTCACAAAAGGGTTTGGGGTGGCTTTGATGTATCCTAGGCATGAAGGGGGAGGATGGGGGTTACCTGGAATGTATGATTGCATAATAGTAAATCTTTCTTTATTCAAAATTTCATTTTCTCCCTTCTTACCCTAGGGATCTTGTGGTCCTTTTATCCCACTGTAGGCAGTGGATCTGTTCTCTCTCTCTTTCTCTCTCCGTGTGCGTGTGCACAAATTAGGAGGCAGGCTACCTTTGTAATTGAATGCCTCTTGGCTATGGATGTGGTGGCGCTTAACAGATGTAAATGACTATAGTTGAAATAAATCAGAGAAATAATGCCTATCCGTATTTGTGATTTATTGAATTGCTTGCATTTTGATCTTAGGTTCAACCTTGTGTTGGTATTTGGAGTGATAGATGCACTTCGAAATATGGAAGGAGACGGCCTTTTATCCTTGCTGGATCGCTCATGATCTCTGTTGCTGTAAGCTTCGAAGAAATTTGTTACCTGTTAAATAATTCTTTCTTATATACTATGTTTTCTATGTTTTATTTCTGCTAAACTAGTTTTGTTATTTAGGTGATAATAATCGGGTTTTCTGCAGACATTGGATACATATTAGGCGATACAAAGGAGCATTGCAGGTTTCCTTTTCTGCTTTTGGTTCCTTCTCTTCTCTTGTACCCCTTCCACGCACACACCAAACAAAAGAGATTCACCTAATATACGCAATGCAGTACATTTAAAGGTACACGACCAAGAGCAGCCTTTGTCTTTGTTATTGGGTTCTGGATATTGGATCTTGCTAACAATACGGTGCAGGTATGTCTTCCATGGTAATTATTTCTTTGTTACCAGTTTTCCATTGTGTATGATTGTGAGCTAATAGTAAAAATTTTTACCTTTTTAGGGACCAGCTCGTGCCCTTTTGGCTGATCTATCAGGTGAACTCCCTTCTTTCTTAAAAAAATAGAAATATTTCTAGTCTATGCATTACATTGTGATGCTTAGGTATAGTGCCTCTCATTTACGAGGTCCTATAATACCACACGTTTCGATCCTGTGCATGACAAGATGTTGGATGGCTATGTTTTAGGTCCTGATCAACACAATTCTGCAAACGCTATCTTTTGCTTAGGGATGGCTGTTGGAAACATCTTGGGATTTTCAGCTGGTGCTACTGGGAGTTGGCACAGGTGAAAAATTTTCACGTGTTTTTATTGTGATGAAACATACAATAACGGACAGACACAGTTATTTGTTTCATTGTTTATTGCATTAGATATTAATTTATTCCTACAATTATCTTGACACAGATGGTTTCCTTTCATGAAAAGTAGAGCTTGCTGTGAAGCGTGTGCCAATCTTAAAGCAGCATTTCTTGTTGCTGTAGTAAGTAGTATTATCCATTGAACTTTCACACATAAAGCTTTCTAGGATGTTAAAATTGAAATTCTTCTCCTAAATGTTCCTTCAATATATTTGATTTGTCATTTTATGGCTTGAACTATGGTACGTCACTTTGACATACTTAGTGATTCTTTAGATTTAGTGATTCTTTAGATAAAGTGTATTAAAATGAGCATGACATTTACTAAAATTTTGATTGAAATTGTTGATCTGAAAAGCCATTTACTTGTTTATGTTAGTTGCATCTATTATTATCCTGCTGATTCCATGAGCTATGAAAATGATTTTCTTTGTTGTTGGGCCATATATTCTCATGAGTTGCCCTACAAATAGTTATTTCTGCTAATGTCTGAGATTAACAATGGAGACTCGTAGTATAGCTTCTTTAAACTTTGAGTGCCTTTTCAGTAGCTAGTTCCTCTGTTCGAATGCTAATTTTGTGCATTTTGTAGTTGCATGTGTTTTCTAACACTTTATTAGATGTCATCCTGTCTATGTTTAAAAAATTGTTTGGCATTTGCACAGGTCTTTCTCTTTTTTTGTGCTGTTGTGACCATATGTTTTGCTAAGGAGGTTCCACTTCCGTGGCCAGCAAATCAGCCAACTCGTTAATCAGATTCCGCTCCTTTGTTGAATGATTCCACACAAAATGGCTTTCAACACTCAAAATCAAAAGCTGATGTGTCCTTTGTGGCCGATGCTAATAGGAATAATGCTGAAAATGGATATGAACAAGTGTCAAACTCCAAGCATGCTAACTCAAAAGATATAAATGTTCAAATTGAAGTTTTCAGTGATGGTCCTAGAGATGTACTGGTCAACTTATTGACCAGTTTAAGGCATTCACCGCCTGCAATGCACTCAGTGCTTATTGTTATGCCTCTCAGTTGGGTAAGTCTTACCATTTTGTTCTCTACACTTTGATTCCTTGAAATTGGCCTTGAGCCAATTATCTATAGGCTGATAGTAGACATTTGAGGATTGTTAACATTTTTATTTAATGGTTGGCTACAATTTCACATTCCCTTCTCGCCATGAGATATAAAAAAGGAAGAGAAAGGGATGCAATCATTTATTATTTTGTTTTCATTTATATTTGGGTATTATTTGCAGTTTTCTTGGTTCCCCTTCTTTCTATTTGATACGGATTGGATGGGAAGAGAAGTATATCACGGAGATCCAAAAGGAATGCTTCTGAAATACAATTATATGAACAAGGTGTGGAGAAGGTGCATTTGGTTTGCTATTAAATTCTGTAAGAACTCAAAATTGAGCACTAATTGCTAGTCTTTCTTGGATTTCTTTTTTCTCTCCATCAGTTGAAGTTAATGTAATGATATTATTCCTTCTACTTGAGGGCTGTAGGTGATTAGATTTCTTTTTTATTCATTTCAATAGTTGTTTTATTTCTGGTAATTTTTGGTGTAGATTGTTCTGGGCATTCGTTCTTTCTTCATTGAACCAATGTGTCAACGGATGGGATCAAGACTTGTTTGGGCAATGAGCAACTATGCGGTGTTTGCCTGTATGGCTGTCACAGCTATCATTAGTTTGATATCTGTCAGAGAATATTCTTAAGGGATCGAACATGTAATTGGAGGAAATACATCAATCAGGATTGCAGCCTTAGTTGTATTTGCTCTTCTTGGATTTCCTCTAGCTGTATGTATCAAATGACTTGCAGCAAATTTCTATATCCTTTAGTTTTTGTTTACAAAAAGTTCTTATTTTTGCACCTAATTTGTTTTGTACTTGCAGATTACCTATAGTGTTCCATTTTCTGTTACAGCGGAGTTGACTGCTGATTCTGGCGGTGGCCAAGGTTTATATCTTAATTATCTTCTGTAGTGTATGGTTCTGCTTTATACAGTTGCTAAATTCGGAAAAATTGTAACAATTTGTGTCTTTGTGCAGGATTGGCAATTGGAGTTTTGAACCTTGCAATTGTTATTCCACAAGTACAAAATGTGATATGTTGTCATATTTAATTTATTTTCTATTATTTCAGAAGGTTTCTTACTACGTCAGAAGATTGGTTGTTCCTTTCATAGCTCATACGGCCTACCTAATTTGAGCTCCAACTATCTAAGTATTTTGGGTGCCTTGTATTTAAAAAAAGTTTGAATTTTGGTTAACTTTTAGACATAAAATAAAATGTTGATTGTTAATTTAGTCAAATTTAGTTAAAGCTGATTTTTAATGTATTGTTGGTTTCTTCAGATGATTGTATCTCTCGGTGCGGGTCCGTGGGATGCTCTATTTGGTGGAGGAAATATACCAGCCTTTATTTTGGCTTCCTCCTGTGCTCCGGCTGCGGGGTTTATTGCAACTCTTAGGCTGCCTGATCTGTCAAGTTCCTTCGAGTCATCTGGTTTCCATTTTGCCTAATGACCAAAATGGCCTTAATAAGGTGACAGCCACTGTATATATGATGCTTGGCAACCATGGAAATGCTGTCAGTTGCTTTCAGAGGATGGTTCTACCATCATGTGTACGTATAATTTTCATATTAAAAGATATACGTATTACATATCCAAATTCATTCATTTTTTCCCCATTTCATGGATACATGTACTTAATGCAGAGTGTAAATTGCCAATTATTATATTGAAAAGAACATACGTGCACAAGATGATTAGTGTCTTTAATTAGCATCCTTTTGCTTGATTCGTAGATTAGATTTAAGTCTCCTCTCTGTCTAAGTGGGCAGCATACAGCAGCTATTTTGGCTTGGCATTTCTGGATGGCATGTGATGATGTGAGGCTTTCGCTTGATTCTGTGAAGGTGGAATGTCTTCTTCCTGACTGCCAGTTAAGTCTGACACGGTTTCTAGACACGTCCTTAGACAATGTTTGGTGCACTTCTCAACTGATTCCTTGTAATTACTTTTCTTTATTGTCTTTAGATATCTCACTGGCCTTAACAGTTAACACCTTCGGTTCTGAGGATACACATACATAAAATTTCCTTGTAATTGTAAGAAAGAATATATGATCAACCATACTACTCTTGTACTATCTTCTTTTAAATGGTTGAACTATTTTTCAGTCTGAATTACTTATTAGAGCTTGATATAGGATGATTGTGCCTTGACATTGTGTGTATATGCTCTTTTTATGCATCATTCCCAAACAGATTTGGGGTTGTGCATGTTTATTAGCGATTACCCATGTTACTTAGATTCGGGTTGAATATTGAATATGGTATGTATCAGACATGATACATTCAAGTTTTTTGATTTATTTTAGAGTATCGAATTTTCATATTATGTCTAGCAGATACGTATCATTTCAGCCTGTGAATACTACGTTTCAACGATATTGATTGATTTTAGCTTAGAATTAACTTCGGTGAATACTAGATTTCATATCAAGGGAAGTATTCTTTGCCTGAGATATTAAACAAAAAAAAATCAATTATCGATTAAGAATCGAATGCATATGCTTCTTTCCAAGCTAAAATAACATGAAATTATTATAATGGGATGTTAGAAGTCATATATAAATATATGCTTTTCTTGTCAAAATTAAAGAAGCAGCCGGTGATGACATTAGAATAGTTGGTGGGTCAATTCTTAATTTCCAATTCTTGTCTTTTGTTTTAAAAGATCCTGCTCCTTCAATCCTCACTATGCAATTTCATTATACAATAAGCACTAAAATAAACCATGAAAATAAGGGATAGTGTGCTTTTTTTTTTTTCTTCTCAACCAAAATTCGATAAGAAATATTTCAAAAATAAAATTTTATATTCAATTAAGTCTTTAAAATCGTTTAAATTAAAGAGAAATTGGGTCAAACTATGAAAAAACCATATAGATTGCATTATAAAAAATAATAATAATAACATTGATTGTATTATAAAAATAAGAAAATGTAATAATGTCAATGCACTAAATTTTGAAAATATAATGGAAAAACCAAATATATATATATTATATTAAAAAGATAAAAGGGTTGACCTAATTATCCTGATTCTTCGAGCTATTATAGCTATTACAACAATTTTATTTCTGGTTTTTGAAATATATTTTCTCGTTTCCTTAAATTTGTGCTAGTGTTTGATTCTTTCCTGATATAACATAATGTTCTGATTTGAGGCGAATCCGAGAAGAATGCATTTGAATGAACGGTTGCTACGATGGGCCATCTCTCATGACAAAAAGTTAAGCATGGCCAAAGACGAATAATAATAATAATAATAATAATAATAATAATAATAATAAACGGACCAGTGGTTCACAAATCACAATCAAATCGCATATATATATATATATATATATATATATATATTCCCCTTTGGTCCAAAAGTTTTGAGGAAAAAATATTATGAAATAAAATCACCCAAAAAAAGCAAAACAGAGAGGGCAGGTGACGTCAAGCAAAGACTAGCACATGGGATGAGATTGCAAGCTGAACCAACTCCCCCATAACAGAAGCAAGAAAGATGGCATGTGGAGTTGTAGGTTCAGCTCTTCTGTTTTATTTATTTTTCTAAACTTTACAGAATTTTTTCCCCTAACTATATATAATTTTTAAATTTTATTAATTATTAATAGTTGTAGCAAGTTATAGGAAAAAAAAAAAAAAGAAATGGGGGATAACAGGTTTGAGAACATGGATCCACCCCAGCTTCCAACTAATAAAGTCATGTGAAGGCAGTGGGAGTAGCTTTGTCTTTGCCCAAAAATTTTTTAAAGCACTAGTATTTTAGAAGGACCCCCAATGGCTTCCACCATCACCGATATGCAGATTGGTGGGTCCTTTGCCATTCCCCATTCCCTTCCTTTAGATACATCCCTAGCTCTAGAATAAAGCAGCTAATCATTTTTCCAATCAAAACACTGTCTAGGGTACAAAAACCATAACAAAAACCCATTACTTGTTTCTGATCTTCTCCTCCCATGCATGCAATCTATTTCTATTTGCATCACCAAATCCATGGCCTAACCTCTTTTGCTTTTGTATTTTCAAACCCTTATATCTATGAAAGTAATTAATGTTAGGGATATAATAAAGTGAATAAATCAGCTTACATGCTTGAGGTTTTAATATCTTCACCTTAATAACCATTTATCATTTAGATTTAATCAAGGTGCATATATATTAATATATATAGTTGGCACTTAATTTGGCAATTGTAATTACTATTGAATATGATATTACTAGGGATCAAGGGATGTTTTTTACATGCGTACTATAGTGTGGGAGCAATGTTTACAGAAAAAGAAGGAAGTGGATCCTGGTGTGATCAGTGATGACATTAGCTTTTTTTACTCAACGTCAAGATCAAACCCTCAATTCGAACCTTCAAATTTCAAAATCACTTGAAAGACTAAACAGAAAATTGCCAGCCAGTTGCCTCATCTATGAATTTTGTGGGAGTTGTACGTTTGTGATGATTTTTAACTCTTTTGGGGCCATATGTTGGGTACTTAATTCCCTTAATGGTTTCTATATATCTGTCCATTTTTCTTTCCTTTCTGTGACAAACAATCAAAGGAAGAAAGGGATTGAACAATTTAAACAGAAATAAAAAACAATGAAAACTTGAGTAGATTCACGGGTCACCCTCTGAATAGAATGCCAATGCTTCAATATTATTCTCCATCCAGGAGGTAATTTTGTGCAAGTCCGCTTACAGGTTATTACTTGAGATCTTTACATCTTTCTGCAATTAACAAGTCAGAAAATTACAATGCTACATTCAGGGCCAGATTTTTTTAGGTCCTCAGCTAGTAAAGATTTGCCGTAGTATTTATCTGTAGCACTGATAGATTCTGGTTTGTGTTAGAAGAGGTAAAAAATTGTGGGCTGTTGGACCTTGCAGAAGCACAATTTTTTTTTTTTTTTTACTTTTCTGTTCATAACTCATTATTGGTGTGGTACTGTGGTCAAAGGAGGGATTCACTGTAAGGGTGTTTCCTAACTTTTAATATCTACTTTTGTCACCCCTTTCATTGACCTTTTTACAAACTTTGGTAAATAAACAGTTACAGAAACAAATTTTTTTTCTACTTCCTTATTCATATGTTTAAGCACTTCTGTTTCTTGTATAAACATGTTAGATTCTTCAAATATTTAAGTCATGTCTCAAGTTCAACACTTTAATCCTTGTTTTGAGTAACTTATGGTATAAAGGTTTCTCTCTTTTCTTATAAAGCATTAGTCAAGATCATATGTAATTTCATCATCTAATGCAAACATCTTAATTCAAAACAAATTCAATTTAAGCTCTTAAGAGAATTACACATGTTTTCTTATGCTAACAACATGAACATTCATATATTTTTTTGGTTCAAGAGAGAGATGAGGTGAATAGTTCATGATCGTGATAGGAGCCATAAATAAAAGCTAAAGCAAGCCAAAGAAAGCAAAACTATTAACACTAAACAGTTTCTTCAAATGTATGTCCACAGTGCAATAAGGTTAAAAAAAAAGGATCAAAGAGAACATTCAAGCAGCTATAGTCATATAATTTTTGAAGAAGGCGGGACAATCTTGTGATGGTATGAAAAAAAACATATATAATTGGCTTTTTTTGGTAGCTTACGAATATATAAATATATATATATATACACACACACACACACACACACACACACACACTACTCTCGATTATTAGTCTATATGAAAGTTGATGAGGGTAAAAAGAAATAGGCCAGCAGATATGGATGCAAAAGTTGGTTTCTGAAAGGGAAGAACCTGCCTTCTAATCCAAATCCAACCCCCTCATGAAACAAAAAATGATCATGGAAGCATCTATGTCTAATCAGATAACCTGTGTAAGTTGGTTAAGTTTGGAAGTTCAGATTTGGTACTGATCATTGCAGAATCTTGCTTTAGCATGGATTTATGGGATTTTTTTTTTGTTTAATTTGGGAAAGCGGATTCAAAGTCTATTTTTTGAAATAGAAGAATCATGCGCCGAACTGAGAAGACGAGGATAGGACATGAAATGGGTGAGTGCATGGGATATTGGGGGGTGTGGCAGAAGAGAGAGGAGCAGTGGGATAGAGATGGACAGACGGGGCTCAAAGACAAAAAAGACCAGCTCTTGTAGGGTTGCAAACAACAAGAGTTTTGCTTGGGCTTTTCAAACCCCTCTCCTCTCTCCTTTTTTCTTTCAATTTCAAATACATACACTCCAATTCAGAGCCAATTGCACAGGCACAGAGGACTGTAACTGATTAAAGGATAATGGATGGGAAAGAGGCTTGGTTCTCCTAATGCACGATACATGTTGGTGGGTTAGGTAGCAGCCCCTGTCCCCCTCGTTGGACCCATCCCTAGATTCCTGCCCCTTCTCTCTCTCTCAGCTTCAGGCCTCAAATGTATAACCCTTTAGACCCTAAACAAAAGATACATCCAAATCCAACTCATTTCTCTTTTCTCTTAAGTAAACATAAAATATCACATACATCACAAAGTTTATTTTTCTAAGAAACCCTAAACTCCCTTTCACCCATCTGAACACTCTGGTTTTTGTATTTGTTTAAACAAAAAAAATCAGATTTTCTTTAGGAAATAGTAGTAGTATTGTTTTTTCCCTATCAAAGTCACCCACTTCACACTATAGGGGAATATTAAAATATGAAATACACACCATTGTCTATATATCCTTCCAGCTATGGAATCAAGCTTCTCGAAAAGTGGCTTGCTTCCCATCCTGAAAATTTTATTTATGTCTAAAGACAACTGTCTTTATTGAGAAAACACCACCATTTGTCTCTCAAGTGTGGAAAAAGACTAATACAATGAAAATGACCCTCAAATTATTGAACTTGGATTCGACTCACTCCATGGAAATGTTTTCATATTTACTACATTACCAGGTTTAGTTAGTAAGCCTTTTCCATTTTTTTTCCCAACTTTATTTTCTAGCTGTGCCCTTCTTTTTATTTTCTCACTTTTGTCCTGAACATGCAAATGGGTGTATCAACAATTATTTAAACAAAATTTCATGAAATTTTATTTATTGTTAATCAAATTTAAAAGGAAAAACCCTTTTTTAATGAAATAAATCCCTCCTCATATAAAGAGACCAAGTGAAACTATGGAGTCATCTTTCATCTCTCTCTCCTTCTCCGAGAAATAGATAGATATATATAAATAGTATAAAAGAAAAAATAGTTTCTTCCTAGAAGTTGATAAGGTATATAAGCTATCCATTTTCCACAAATCTCAGCATCACCTTCCAATTCAAGAAATTCTAGTTTTCCCTTTCGTCTGATATATGTTCAAACCTCTCTTTTGCTTTTCTTACAATAAACTGATCTGTGTCTACTCCGAGGATCTGCTGCATATCCTTCTTTCCTTGAACAATCATTCATGACAGTCATCAGATTATGAAAATAGAGTTTTCTTAATACTATTATTGGAAGCTTATTAAAACCTGCCTTCTGGGTCATGTCTTGCAATGGGATGTCTTTTTTCCCAGCAAATTTCATGCTCCAAACTCCTCATGAGGAAGATCATCAACCCCCAGATTCCATCAATCAAATGCTTCCTTCATGCACACCCCAAAACTTTCATGGTACTCCATGTCTTTATTCTTTCATCTGATCTTACTGGTTTATCACTTTATCTAATCTATGATAGAGTTTGATTTCTTTTTTTTTTTTTGGGCCATAGGTGTTGCATCATTTCTAGGGAAGAGATCAATGTCATTTTCAGGGATAGATGTGTGTGAAGAAGCAAATGGGGAGGATGATTTATCAGATGATGGTTCACAGGCAGGAGAAAAGAAGAGGAGGCTTAACATGGAACAGGTAAAGACTCTAGAGAAGAGCTTTGAGCTGGGTAACAAGCTTGAACCTGAGAGAAAAATGCAGCTGGCTAGAGCTCTTGGTTTGCAACCAAGGCAGATTGCTATTTGGTTTCAAAACAGAAGAGCTAGGTGGAAAACCAAACAACTAGAGAAAGACTATGATCTCCTTAAGAGACAGTACGAAGCAATCAAAGCAGATAATGATGCACTTCAAGATCAGAACCAAAAGCTTCATGCAGAGGTAATCTTAACCAAAAGCTTTGCTTTTCCTTTCCGGTATTTTTCTGATGTATCAAGTCTTTGTTTTATGCTAAGAAAAACTTTAAAGTTTCTGTTGCCTTAATCGAGTATGTCTTGAATGATTTAGTTTGAATATTGTTATCTTCTTCTTCTACTCTATTATTCATGCTTTATTGACTTTCTATGGAATCATCAATCATGATTTTCAGAACTTTATTTCTCCGGGGTACTTTCTAGAGCCAATGGTTTTGAATGCCAAACCTCTTTTAAGTCACATGTTTACTTTCGGATGGGTTAATTAATCATAGTTTGAAGTTCAGGATAATCATGACAATGAATGAGAGATCTCTCTTACAAGTTAATATAAATTCTGGGATAGTTTTTTCTTTTGGGTGGACAATGATCTTATTATTTTGTTTGGAAGATTATAGTAGTATCAAATTCTCAATTCAACCTCTTAAAATTGACAGTAACTAGGGAATATTTAGTTATTTAGTGTAACATGCTTCATCTTTGATTGGATAACTTAATTTTGTGGGTGCAGATAATGGCATTGAAAAGCAGAGAACCAACTGAATCTATCAACCTCAATAAAGAAACAGAAGGTTCTTGCAGTAACAGAAGTGAAAACAGCTCAGATGTCAAGTTGGATATCTCTAGGACACCAGCAGTTGACAGCCCCTTATCTACTCATCATCCAACAAGCAGAACCCTCTTTCCAACATCCATTAGGCCGCCAACAGGAGGAGGTGTTGCACTTGCACAACTATTACAAAACGCATCGTCAAGGCCTGATCACCTTCAATGCCAAAAGATGGATCAAATGGTTAAAGAAGAAAGCCTCAGCAACATGTTCTGCACCATCGAGGATCAAACCGGGTTTTGGCCATGGCTTGAACAACAACATTTCAATTGATAATTTCAAGTTTGAACTCATCAATCAAGGTGCCAAATTTGGAAATAGTTCCCCCATTTCCACGGTTACAAAGTTTTAGAAATCAAGAGGGCGACCAATCATCATATCCAATGTTTTGGTACCTAGAGATGGTGTACAAAGTAGAATTTGATATCAAGTGAAAAAAACTTTTCATCAGGAGGGGCTGACGAGATGATTATAGAGGAATAAAATGTGTCTTAGGGTTATATATCAGGTTTCCTAGGCTTAGAGAGAGATGTTTGCTAGGTTGGATCATGCGAGAAGAATTTCCAAGTTAAATTATATTCCAAGTAATTTGCTGGTGATGACGAGTTGGTTTGCAGCAGCTGTAGCTAGCATGGGCCATGAAAACATAAAAAGGGGATTCTCTCTCGCTACATATTTTATTATTCTTTTTTTTTTCTTGCTTTGGAATCATGTCTTTTGTACTGTTGAAGAAAAAAATTGTTTGCTGAGTTCATTGAAGAGAGTCCCTGGTAATGAATTTGTTGCTGATTTCATCATTCAGTACTAACGGGTAAACGCCAATGGTGAACAAAATCTACTTGAAGTTAATAAACTATTCCATCCCTTTTTTCTTTTATAAAATTGAAGAAAATAAGAGAGAGAAAGAGAGGGAGAATCCAACACACATTCCAAGGAGAGAAGATGACAAACAGATGACGAGGAGAAGCAAACAAGGAGAGTTGGAAATGGTCATTCTCGTGAAGGAGACGTTGGCAATCTTGTGCTGACAAACAAGGAATGGCATCAAAAGCCAATGTACCCACATTTTCGCACTAGGCAGAGTCTGACTACATTACTGCAGCAAAAAAAAGGAAAAAATCATGTGACCCACTGTCATCCAATACTCTTTTTACCCCACTTTCATGAATCTTCTTTTCTCAATCTCTTTTTCTTTCCCTCCTCTTCCACTTCGTCAAACCCATCTTTCATTTTTGGTCCATTTCATGTTTTCAATGACAGATACAAAGTAATTGTCAATTGCATCAGTTCTTTTGCTCAGTCGATCCAAAGCAATAATGTTCATTCATATATATATATATATATATTCTTGTACATGAGTTAGGCACCTAACTATCTCATCGTCTGGTAGCTAACCTATGATCCCTATTCAATTATAAAGCACCACACATCTTTGTTAATCATTATAATTCAAATTCATAGTTACAAGTACGATTCAATTCAATTAAGCCCAGTTTATTGGAAAGAGTCTTTTGAACAAACAAATTCTCTTTCATTATTTGATTTGATTTGATTTAGATATATTATTTTGTTTATACTTTAAACATCGTTATCATATACATGGATAAAATCAAATTTCACATTATAGTCGACATTGCTTTTAGTTTATGAATATTACTTCATTTTTATAATTTAGTATCGAATAGGACGCATCATCTACAAGTCATATTGACTTGGCCAGCAAAATGTGTAAGAAATGGACACAATGAACCAAACTAGGGTTTGAATTGAATTGGAAACATGAAAAAAGAATTAAACCACCTTGGTAGGCTTCATCTAAATTTGCATAGGATTCTTTCCTATATAGATCAGTGATTAAGACTAAAACAAATTAAATAATCAATAATGAAAATAATTAGCCACCCAATTTGATACAAACAAACATATGAGATAAAATCTGCAAATCTTGATATTTAAGTTACCATATACCAAAGTCTGCAAGATTAAAGACGTAATTAAATTAATAGCACCGCTATATGCTTGTTTATTAGTGCATTTTAAAAATTATTTATTTAATTATACGTTTTTATGGGATCATCTGCAAGAGATTTAAGATAATATTCTGGCAACATGGCTGGAAACTTTGGCATTTGACGAGTACAGTTTTAGAATGGAAACATGGATTCATGGTTTTAAAAAGTTTTAGTGCCAAAATTATGAAGAAATTGCTAGTTGAGATAGAGCTTGTTTGGCGGCCACGTGCATGCTAGTTTAATTCCTTTGAGCAAGGATCTATCAGAACATGAAAGGACAGAAGAAGAGGATTGAAGATAACATGTGAGCAGCAATAGCATAAATGATCATGAATTAATTAATTATTGCATTTCTTAATGTTTGTAAGTGATTTTATTTTCTTCTATAATGTTTTGTAACATGAATTTAGGTTTTGTCAACGGCCAAAAACAATATTTTAAGGACCAACTTTTGAGTTTATCAATCGAAACAACTAGATTTGGAAAGTTTTGTCTAGCTATTGCTCAATTCATACACGACAAACAATTTTTTTTTTTAAAATAAAGAATCCAGGTTGATACCGATTAATTCTTGTTTCATGCATTTGATCTCATGTTTAGATAATGATTTTTCACATTTTTGTATTTGGGAGAACTCACGTTGAAGCAATGAGGGATTTCTTCACCATTAAAATGTTAATTATAAATTTATTATATTGGCAGGACAAGGACAATAAATGAACATAGAATCAAAATGCATTTGCTTATTTGCACCGGGCAAAAGCCGACCTAGCCTGCCCACAACCCAACCAGAGCCTATAGTTGCAATGAGGCCTCGATAATCCAACCTGCTGGTGGTGGATGCAATGTTCAGCCCAGTTTCTTTTTCTTACTTTGTTTCTCACTATTAATGGCCCAATATTTGGCCCAAAACCATTATCTTCTATAAATATCAAAATCTTTTCTTTTGTTCCCAATTTTTTTTCTTTTTTTTTTCATCCGCTGATAAGGCCTGTTCAATGATCAAATTATTCATTCAAGTCCAAAGATTCATCTAAATTTTAAGAGAATTTGAATTAAAATTTTAAATTTTATTAAATAGAATTGAACATAATTTTGAAGCTTATTTAAATTTTAAGTTAGATTTTAAAAAAAATTAAAATTCGAATATAATATATAATTAAAATATTATAATTATATAAATATATATGTAAATTTTTATTTTTATATTTTATATTTTACAAAATAAATTTTTAAATTTTTTATTATGTAAATTAAATTTACTGAATGAGTTTAAAATTTATGTTTTTAATTTGAATAAAATTAAAAACAACTTAAGATTCAAAATATTAAATTAGATCAAATTAGATCAAATATATAAATTATTAATATAAAAAATAAATTTGAACCGAACTCAACTCAACTTGACACGTGAACATCTCTACTTCGCCTTTCATCTTCAAGAGAAAGGAAAATTAATTGTATGAAATTTTAAGATATTAGCCAAAGGGGAAAAAAAAATGCGAATGGTGATAATCTAAGGAAAAATAAATAAAATTACGAAAATGAAAACTACAAGCCACGTGGCAATACATGACCGACAACGGCTCAACTGAAACTGAACGACCTCTCGTTTCCCTCTCCATCTCAAATCGATAAACCTTCATGGCCTCCACCTCTCTTCTTTCACCGGCGGCCACCGCCACCGCCACCGCCACCGACACCCCCTCCGCTTCCAAAACCCACCAGTTCGTCCACCTCTCTTCCAAACTTCCTTTACCTAACCTCCACTTCAAATCCATATCCAAAAACAACAGACAGTCCACCAAACTCCACGTCTCTTCCCCAACTAACCAACCTACCACTACGAGCACTCCCTCCAAACCCTTCTCCAAAAACCCCAAAGAAGAAACCATCTTCTTTGATGGTGGAGCCCACTACGGTGACCTTGTAGCTAATCTACTTCTGGGTTTCACTCTTCTGTGGCTGCCTTTGACTCTAGCCGCAGTTTCAAGGGCCTTTTTCCTGAGGTACAGGTTCACCAACCTGCGGGTGACGGTTATTTCAGGGCTGACGGGTCAGGATAGGAGTGACTTCTCTTACAAGGTAATTAAGGATGTCCAAGTGGTGCCACGTTTCATAGGTGAGTGGGGTGATGTTATCATTACCTTGAAAGATGGAACAAAGGCTGATCTTCGGAGTGTGGCTAGGTTTAGAGAGATTGCAAAGTACTGTATCTCTATGGCTGAGAAGCCTGTTGTTTTGAAGGAAACTGGACCCAAAGGGTTTTAGGTTAAGTTTCCTTTTTTCTTGTCATATGTAAATTTTTGTGTTTTGTTTGATTTTGATAGAATGTTGGTGTTACATTAATTTATAGTTTTATTGCCAAGATAATTTAAGTTGAAGCTAAAAATGTATTTGTTTTAATTTTCTTTTAATTATGTGTGTACATTTCTGGGGTTCTTTGCTACAAGTCATTTCACTAGCTGATGGCAAAATACTACTACTATTTCTTAATTTTTGCCAAAAAAAAAAAAAAAAGAAAAGAAAAAGGAAAATCCCAATGAGAAGTAGTAACATTAATCATAAAGAATTCATGTCGCTGGTTAGAAAAGATTCCCATTTTGCATCAGGTCCTTATTTATTGCCTTCATCATCAGTAGTTCACTTGCAGATAACTTCCTTGCTTTATAGAGTCAAGGAAAGGCAAAGGTGTAGTTGAAATTTGCAAGTTTTAGTTAGCCTTGCTGCATAGCATTTTTCAGCAATTGAAATTTGTTGCATTGCACTGTTGATTGAATGAAGAAAAAAAATGAGGAAATCGGTCTTTGACATGAAATTGAGCATGCATAATTCTGAATAATTATTTCAGATGCTCTTTATTGTCTATAAGAATCTTCATCTTCAGGACCATCAGAAACTTTGAGGATTGTCACTGAATTAAAATCTCACTTTGAATTAGTGATTGCAAGAGTTGTCTGTATAACTTGTGCTTCCAGCAATAGGCCATCTTGAAGCATATAGCCAATTGAATTGCTGTCTTTGTTAGAGACTGGAATTAACAATATATATGACTTGGAGGTTTTGCAATGTTTCATCTAATGAAAGGATAATCAAATGGTTTTCAACAACTTTTCAATATTTTCTTGCAATGGGAATGTAGTTTTTGAAAATGCAAAATTGTTTTTCTAATATTGGGTTGGATGGTTGATCATCCATCTTGATCAGCATCCCCCCATCCAATACGTTATTATTAGAGTAACCGGCATTTGTTTATTCTTTTTAGCTGATTTTGGGTTATACTTGTACCCACCATGTGCAAAAACAACAGAATTATGTTGATATCCTGTGTTTTATTGCAGTCCCCTTCATTAAAATTTGACAAAAATCTCCAATTTCCACCTTCAACTTGACCAGCCCTGCCAACAAAGTTGAACTTGAAACCCCATGTGAAGGAATCCTATACAAATTAAAGATGGATCTCACTTTTATGAGAGGAGAATGGTGACAAGAAAAATATTGATTAGTGGTATTTCTCAATTGTTGATGGGTCATAACAACAACAACAATTGAGGCACAGGAATATGCAGTGATTTATTTGGTTCTTTTAACAACAATTAGGCCTTTGTTTTTCAAATAAAAGGTCATTTTGTGCCACAATTGAGAGACTTCCTTCCCTTGTGTATGTCTCTACTCTATTTGGACTTCTAATAAACCTTTAACTTACCATAATTAATTTCTTAACCTTGAATTTATAGCATATATTATATGCTAAATCAAGAAGGTCAAAGTGTTGACTTGATTTGGGTTGAACAAGTATAAAGCCCAAAGAGAAAAGGAGTAGATAGGCCCATATGTGTACTGGTTTTGAATCTAAAGAGAGCAACAAAGTAGTCTAAGGATTAGACTTGATTAGACCAATGCTGGCCCATATGCATCTCAGTGAAACAAAAAGGAGCCCAGGGACACAGTTATCATGACAAATGACACATGGGGTTCGACCCTGGCTCCATTCCAGTTAAGCTTCATATTGAAATCAAGCAGGTGAGTGCAGGAAAATGTGGCCTTCAAAACAAGCTCCCCCCCCCCAACTTGTTTATGTCATTGAGTGGTGAATGGTGTCCCCGTAAGGCTTTGAAAGTGAATTTATTTGACAGCTTATTTGACAGACATGAACTTCAGTTAAAAACCTTTGAAAAGCCCAATCAAAACATCCTTGCTGTTTCAATGATATATGTGGTAGGGAACCAATGGGATTTACTCATTAGAATCTGACAGATAATGTGAAAAAAGTTCACTATGAACAAGTAAGCAATCATGTAAGAGAAGGACAATTAATTTTTCCTCATCCATTGAGACCAGCACCAGACTCACAGGGTAAGCTTGCCTGTACAAGCATCCTAATATAATACTAAAATTCTACTCAAATTTCTATTCTGATATAATATTTCACTAACAATTTCAAGTGTACAAATGAAGGCTTTAGAGCTAGAGGGTATAAATGTACAGCATTTAGGAGACAGACTTTGATAAACTGAAGCTTGGAAGAGAGCTTCATAGAAGTTTCTCAACACAATCATGAGATTTTTTGGAAGGGATAATATCTTTCTTAATTTCTATTTCTTTTTCATTTTTGTCATATTATCAAACTAGAGGGTAATTAAATCATAATCCTTTGTCTTTAAATCTTTGAAATACATCTTAAATGTTCAATATCTGTAATTTAACATTGATAGAGGAGACTACTGCTATCTACAATAAAAAAGCAAATTAGGACCATCAACCAACTTAATTTATTTCCTGTCAACATCATATATGCATTAACAATACTAATAGTGACAGAAAGTATAATGATGACAAAATAAAATTTTCAGTCTGTGTATGGAGAAAGTTAAATGGTTGGAGTGGTAGGATTTTGATTGCTGCAACTAGCCATACTTTGGTTATATTATACATAGTTGCCTAGCCCCATGCTTTTTGGTTATCAATGTAGTGATCCCTACTTCACTCGGGCAGAGTTAAAGAAAAGGAAGAAAATGGCCCAACCTCTCATTCTCAAGGCATATAAAAAAAAGAGAGAAACTGTGAAGCTGGGGTTATCAATTCATCAAGGGAGAGGAGTATACTTTTGACCAAGTTTAAGCAGTCATCACCCAAACTTCTTTTTCAGTTGCTATTTGTTTATATAGTCATCAGGAGAAAAAGCAGAAACAAAGGAGGCAGAAGAATATTGGCTTGAGGACTGAGGGGGGGGATCAGAAATCAGAAAGAGGTGTCAAGTCATAGTTTTGATATAGGGTAGGGGCTTGAAACTTTGCAATCTTTGCATCTCTTGTGTTAGGTGAGCTCTTCTATAAACACATATATCTTTATTTAAAGTAACTAAAGAGTGAGACCCATCTCAGAATGACAGAATGTAAATTCATCTTCAATTCCCCTTTGCCAGATGCCACTTTGCAGGTTTCTGTTACAAAACCAATATATAGACATAAACACTTATGGTGTTACCAACTACTGAATATAACAGTACAAAGATTATTATATGATTGGGAGACTAAACATTTGTCCCTTCAAATTGCAATGAGAATTCTAGAGTATATATATACTGTATTATTAATAGGAAGGCCCCCTATTGGGCAGCTAATTTAATTTCCATGTGACACTCCACAGAGTATTCTGTATGATTAAGTCAAATGCTATTTTTGACCACCCTTAATTCAGGTATAGTTTTGCTGCAAAAGTCCCATTGCCATTATATCATTTTGCTTTTCAATAAAAGATTATACCTATACTTTATTATATATATTTGACAGACAAAATCTATAATCAATTCAAACAAACAAATCAATATAAAATTGAATGAAATTCGTAAACGATAAATTTGACTATAAAACCTTAAAATTTCAAAATTTCTTCGTTGTCATTCTAATACAAGTTTTCATCGAACGAGACTTTGAAGGTTGGAAACTAAATTTGGAGTGATCAATTATGATTTGCCGGATCCTTGTAAGAAGTTCGCGAAGGGAAAAATAAGCAAGAGTGATGATAACATATAAGAATCTAGCCATGGGAAAAAGGGGTTACAGCCATAAGAAGCAAGTGATATAGGAATATACATGGAGGAGAGGTGAAGAGGGCATAGGATTCCCAAAACCTTTTCCTTTAACAAAAGCGCGCTTTGTAGAAAAGATAGGGGGAGAAAGGGCATGAAGTGAAGTGAAGATCCGGCCTAGTGTTGAAAAGGTGGCTCATATATCAAACAAAAGTGCCCACAAAAATGTAGGAATCCCAAGCAAAGGGAGCCCCAACATGCACATAAAGTTAAATATGGATAAAAATAGTGCTGCATATGCTCCACTTTTTGTTCCACGCTTGGGGCCTTTAATTTCCTCTCTACTGTTTCCTTTTCCTACATGGGATCAAAGAATATTTTCTCCCACTCAAAAATATGGTTCAATAAGAACAAGATTTGTCATTTCACAGAAAAGAAAAAGAAGGGGAAAAAAAAATAAAAATAAAAAAGAGCAAGATTGTAGCCTTGACTATGTTACATTTTAACCAATGCTTCATATTAAGTTGAAGAATATCTTGACCAACAAAGCTAATATTCAATGCACTTTTATCAAACCAATTTGATAGATTCCATCATGTATAACAGATGTGTATCATATAATGTATAACAGACATGTATAAAATGGAAGAATGATCATAACCTAGAGAAGATGGGAAAAAAGAATGGAAAAAGAAAAAAAAAACTAAATATAACCAAATGAGATTAATGGTTTTTCTTCTTCTTTTCATAGTACTATATATATAGTAATATTTGATATTCTAACCTATTCATAGTATAGCATAAAATAATGAAAATTTAATCTTTAGAACCCCAAATTCTTTACTTGAAGTCATAATAATTGGACTAGTAGTACTTCTCATTGTCATTGTTTAGATAAGTAAAGAGATGGATTGATTATTGTTTTGGTAAAAGGTTATATTATTAATGGAGTTCTGAATTTTTAATTTTAATAATTAAAACTTAATCTCTAATAGCTTCAATCATAGACCCTTTCAATTAGAAAAATAGCAAGTAAAAGTGAAACTTTTTTCGCCCATGTATAAGGCAAAAGAGGCATTAGGAGATGTACCCAAATTTGATTAATGACAAGATGGCCCCAAAGTAAACAAAATTTATCAAACAATGTACGCTATGAATTAGAACTTTTGAAATTGTTCACCACTCAAACAATTAAAGCATCAAAGCTTTATGTTTCTTTAATTTTTCCAAAGCTAAGCACTACTTAAGATTATTAAGAGGCTAAAGCAAAGCAACAAAAAACATGTTATCATAAGCTCATTGAATATTTAGTAGTGAATCATTCATACGTTTCCTTTTATGTTGAGAAATGGGAGCCTATAAAAGGCCCATGTTTTGCCTGTTATTAAAGAAAAAAATAAAAGAAAAAGAAAAGGCAGAGAGAAAGAATGAGCAGCAATTAATGCCCCATCTCATCTAGTATCAATCTCTTTGGGAACTTGGGCCTCTTGTACCAAAGCTCCACTACCCCATCATTCGTTTGTATCTTTGTTTAGATTTTCATCAAGGATTAGTGGAAATTATCATTACATCTTGAACTATGTATCGTGTGCTAATGTTTTTGTATCTCCCTATTTGCCTAGAAATTAAATAGAAATAGAAATGCATGATTTCGGAGATAGTATTGCCCTTGTCGACCTTTACTTGATGATCACCTATAAACTAATTATCAACAATGCTATATTAACTATATCCTGTCATGAATCTAGTTCTTTAATTTCTTTTATGTTGTTAGTTTTATGTTATTAGAGGAATCAACTATAGTTATTTGAACACAGTCGTTTCAAGGCTGGCCAATGGCCATAGGCGTTGGCCATGGAAAATTTTATCAGTCAGCCTTCTTCGTTAGGGACCCCAATTGCCTTTAGCTGCGCCAATATCTTGAGACCACCAATAATTCCCCTATGGCCGATCGAGTTTTACTATACTAGTAATATCAATTACTCACCAAGTTGATGACAAATAAATCTGTAAGCGTGATCTTGTGGGGATTGAGGTTGGCCCTCAGCCCTCTTCCTCCTCAAATCCATCCCCATAAAACCATGGCCGCTATCTCTCTCCTTTTCTACCTATTTAATTCATCCATGGACTTTTTTAACACGTTTTCTGGGACCCTGGAAAACTGCTGGCTGCATAGATCTAAAATTATGTTTTACGAAAAACCAATTGTCAAGGGTTACGATCATGCACCAAGAATTTTACAATTATATATCTTCTTAATTATACAACAAACAAGGGGAAATTATAAAGTGAAAATTAGATAAAGTTCGAGCCAAGACGAGACAGATGAATAAAGTTTGATGTGTTTCAACTCCCAATCAAACGCCGATTGAAAACTGACAAAGTTTAAGGCATAATGGGAGGGAGTTTTGCCTTCTCCTTTTGAAAATTATAATGAGGTGCTAATAGGACAGCTGATGATGTATCTGTGTTTTGTGAGAGATGTGCCAATAAAACGACCAATGAAATTGCAGCCACTTCTAAGTAGATCTCACAATTTCATTATATGATATAAAAATAATATAAATAAAAAATATTAAAATAATATAATTTAAAATTTTAATAAAAAGTATAAATACATTTAATAAAATTAAAAAATATATTTTATATTTTTATGTTAATATAAAATATAAAATATAATTTTTATATAAAATATAATATAAATATATAAAATTTTAATATTTTATAAGATATAAATATATAAATTACCAAATTCCGGCTCCCATCACCCTTTTTCGACCCACTTGTCATGCAATGTCTTTGTCCACGTGGCTCTCGAAAACAAATAGTAGTTGTTATAGTTTGTAGAATTTTCAATAGGCTTTGAACTCCGACAAGAGGGCTAGGTTTGTTAGTAAGTGAAATATGAATTATTCATCGAAGAAAGTTTGGTTTATCGATTTTGTGGATTCTAATTTTAATAATAATAAGGGAGTGGGCGGCTGGCCAAGATCAGGCCCACACGTTGTTTTCTTTATTTCTTTTTTCAACTTTATAATAAATTTAATAAAGTTCAAATTTTAACTTATAGGGTTGAACATGGTTAGGTTTGGGTCACTTCATTGACTTTGATTTTGGCATGGTTTCGTGCATGTGTTTTCAAGTGGAAGTCATGTTTTGCTAGCTCACATTAGTGTCGGTTAAATAGGATGATTAGTATATCTGTTTTGTATTTTTTTTATGTTAAATATATAAAAAATATAACAATAATGTTATAAATATTTTTAAAATGATAATGAAATATTTAATATAATATTTAAATTTTAAAATTTTTAATATAATATTTAAATTATAAATTTATTAATTAATATAATATTTATAAAACTATTGGTTTACCACGTATTATCGTTTATATTAATCATGTTATTAATAAGTATCATATTAATTAATAAATTTATAAATCAAATATTATATTAGAGATTGTTAAAATTTAAATTTTTTATTGTAATTAAAATATTATTTGTGATATCAATTTTAAAATATAAAAATTATCGTGTCAAATTCGTGTTGACATACTAAACACAAAATTTTTTTAAAATTTTTATTGAACTTATAAAAAAATTTTACTAAATTTTAAACTATATAACATTTATGTTTTTTTCATGTCATGTCATATATTATATTTAAAATTATCACATAAAATTGAAACTATGTCTAAAATATGTGTAGTATATATTATGCAATATTTTTATAAATAGTGATAACAATAATAAATATTATAGCTTCCTATGAAGAAACATAAAACTATTTTTAATAATGTTCTAATATAGTATGAAATTCCACCAAGTGAAAACTGAAAACTATGATTTAAACATTTTACTAGTAATTTACTTATAAATACATCTTTTTTTAAAAAAAATTAATTCAATAATAATGTTCTCGAAGGAACAAGATTATTTCGGTGATAAAAATTCATTACAATGATGATATAATGGTCCACCTTTTGAAATATTAAAACTAGTTATTTCGAAAAATCTAACTCAAGATAATTAAGTCTAAAATATTTTTTAATTTAATAGTGGTTAGAATATCAACATAGGCATTAAATGTCAATTATATTTAAAAAAAAAAAAACCAAAAATAGTAAATGACAATTTGGGAAAACTTAAATTTTGCAATATTTTTGGACAATAATTAATCTTTATCATTTCACTCTAATTTATATTTTTATTTATCAATAATTATTTTCTCGTTATATCAGATAAAAAATTCATAGATTTTTTGAAGGATCATTATATCAAATAATTTTTGTATAATAATAATATTTTCGGAGGAACAAGTTTGGGTGGTTGATTATAAAATAGATAAAAGACTTAGGTTTGCATGATTATATAATAAATATGTTTTAAAAAAATTACAACAGAGTTCAATAACTTATATTTTTGTGCCATTATTATTTATTATACAAATCAAGTTGCTTCTTTAATTAAATGATACATGATTCAAGGTTGAAAAAGAAGAAAATGATGAAAAATTTATTATAATGACTTGTGTATTATAATGAGGTTTAAAACTTATTTATATAAAGATAAAATATTATAAAATAAAAAATATAATAAATAAAAATAATAACTAAATCAATTCTTATAATTAGGTAAATCAATATCTAATATTCTCTAAATCAATATCAAATCAATCTAGAGTATTACTGAAATATTACTACAATAATATCATCAATCTAGAATGTTACTAGAATATTACTAGAATATCATTGATACCCCCCCACAAACTCAAGATAACAATATCAAAGCCAACTTAAGTTTGAAAACTTAGACAAGAAATTAACCAGATAGATGTGATTTGGTGAAGATATATACTTTTAGATTAGCACTTGTAACAAGAACAAGTCGAAGAGCTTAAGCAAGCAAATGGTGACGAAAGAAGTGACAGTCAATTTCAATATGTTTAATACACTTATGAAAAATATCATTGTGAGCTATTTGAATGACACTTTAATTATCACAAAATATAATAGTACTAAAGTGATGAGAAGTACCCATATCTTGAAGTAGCCATCGTAACCATAAAAGTTCTTATGTGGCATCTGCAAAAGCTAAATATTCAACTTCAGTACTAAAGCGAGACATCACAGTTTATTTTTTACTTCGTCAAAAAATCAATAGAAGAATCGAAAAAAAAAATAGTAGCCGGTGGTAGAACGACGATTAATAGGATCCCCTACCCAAACAGCATCACAATAATAATGCAAGTCCAAAGAGAAACTAAAAAAGAAAATGCAAACCATAGAACATAGTACCCTTGACATATCATAGGATTTGAATGACAATAACAAAATGAGTATATCGAGGAGCAAATAAAAATTGACAACTAGATGAACAGCATAAGCAATGTTCAAACAAGTAATTGTCAAGTATATGAAACTACCCACTAGAGTTCGATACAAAAAAGAGTTTGAAAGTGGTGTACCATTAGAAGGAGAAAGCTTCAAATTCATTTCAAGTGGTAATGATGCAATCTTAATATCAGTTAAACTTGTTCTAGCAATAAGAACAGAAGCATACTTTGTTTGAGACAAATGTAAGCCAGTAGAATCACTAGTGACTTTAAGATCCAAAAAATAATTCAAATGAACAAGATCTTTCCTCTCAAATTTAGAATGAAAAAAAGTCTTCAGATGTTAAATACCATTTGTATCATTACCCTAATGATCATGTCATCCACATAAAGTAAAAGAAAAATAGTACCATTTTCAGTGGTTCAAATAAAAAGGGTAGAATCATGATTACTACATGTAAAATTAAGTTGTATAATAGTGGTACTAAATTTTGAGAACCAAGCTCTAGGGATTTGTTTAAGACCATATAAAACATGTTAAAGATGGTAGAGCATGTTGAAAGGTACAGATGAACCAGAAAGTGACTTCATATAGTTTCTTTAGTGAAATCACCATTTAATAAGGTATTTTTAACATTCATTTGAAAGGTTGACCACTTTCTAGCTATAGCAACAGCTAATAGTGAATGAATAAAAGTAAGATGTGCAATTGAAACAAGTTTTTTCATAGTCAATGGCATATTCTTATGTAAATCCTTAAGCAATAAGACTAGCTTTATAACATTTCACTAATCCATCAAATCTAGTATTGATCTTGTAAACTTACTTACAATCAATCACTGACTTATCAGAATGTCATTCAATAATATTTCAAGTATGAGTTTTCTCAAAAACCTAAAACTCATCTGCCATTGCTTGCTACCATATAGGATTAGAGATAGCTTCACAAAAGTTATGAGGTTTATATAATGTGACTAAAGCATAATAATAGTGAAAAATATGAAGTTGAGTGTTGGTTTCTCTTACTTGGGTAAAGCGATGAAGTGGAGGCGGTATGAATAGTGAAGGGATAATTGTATTAATATGAGCCTCAATTAGATCAGACATAGTAGGAGTGAAAGAAGATGAATCACTATTTGAGTCAAAAGTACCTATAATAGTCTTTTTATTTGAAAAAAATTAAAAGATGAATTTGTAAAAATACATAGAGAGAACATAATGAATGTAACGAGGACACACTAATGAACTTTTTATACTCCAAAAAAACTATATGTCTTGAGATGCGAAGACATTTAGACACTAGATCATAACATTTATACCCTTGTATTCTATGCCATAACCTAAAAAACAACACAATCTAGCTCTAGGCTCAAGTTTAGTCCTTTCATAAGTAGAAAGTAAAATAAAACAAGCATATCCAAAAACTTTGAGTGAATGGTAATCATGTATCTTATTGTATAAACATTCACAGAGACACTGTATGCTTAATACTAGTGTGAGAACATGATTAATAGTATAAACAACAGTAAGAGTAGCTTTACCCCAAAAATGTTTAAAAAAGAAAGAAGTAATGAGAAGGGCATGAACTGTGTCAAGAATATGACAATGTTTTCTTTCAGCTTGATCCTTTTATTATGAAGTATATAGGTAAGACCTATGAGAAATAGTTTCATCATCTTTTAATAAGTTATGAAACTCAATTTATGTATATTCAGCAGCATTGTCAGACTTAAAAATTTTTATTTTTTTAGAAAATTGAGTTTGTATCATGTTATTGAATTCACAAAAAATAGATAAAAGTTCAGTTTTTTGTTTGAATAAATATATCCAAGTATAATGAGAGAAATTATCAATAAATACAACAAAAAAACGTGAACCTTCTAAGGTTTGTGTGAGAGCTGAACCTCAAATATCAGAATAGACTAAATCAAAATGAGCAGATGAAATAAAATCACTTTTATTAAAAGGTAAAATACTTTGCTTTCCAAGTTAACAAGACAAACAATAAAAAATATTATGAGAAATATTAACTAAGACATCACTGGAAGTAAGTGATTTTATTTGAGAAATAGATGCATGTTCGAGCCTAGAATGCCATAAATCTAAAAAAACTAAAGAGTTGGTTGTTTGAGATATAGCATCAATAAGCAAATGTTGTGGACTTTTCAAAATTTCAAGTTTAAACAGTGTTCCAACCTTACGCTTTATCCTAACTTTCTGACCTATTTGAGGATTCTGCACAATATGACCATATCATTATGAAAAATACAAATTAAGACTAAGGTCATAAAGTTGGCCAACAAAAAGTAAATTTAAAACAAGATTAGGAATAAGGTAAGTGTCAAATATATATAGTTTTGAGGTTTCAATATTACTAATGTGGTTAGCTTTCAAGATAGATCCATTTGCTATTTTAATGATTGGACTATTAGGTATAGGTATCTTGCTTTTGAACAAAGAAATGTTAGTAGTCATATGATTTCTACAGGTAGTATCAAATAAGCAAGCATTACTGGATGTGACAACAGACATGGCGGGAATATGAGATTAAGATAATACTTGGTTGAACAAAGTTTGAAGATCAGTGGTGGAGATTGTAATGATTTCAAAAAAAGACTCAAAAGTGTTTGGGTTAATGGTTGTTGACGTAGCAGTTTTATTAGTGCAAGGATCATGAATTAGACTACCATTATAATGATATTTAACTCTACATTTCTGAACAAGATGATTAGTCCTCCTACATCGTGAACAAGACTTGTGAAAAGTAGAGCTAGTACTTTTCTAAAGAATAGCAGCAATAATAATATCAACACTATGAGTCTGACTTATTCCCAACTGATTTTTTCATATATCAATTCTATAAGAGCATTATCCATAATTGGTAAGGGATGTCGGGGCAAAAGTAAAAACCTAATATTCTTAAATTCATCTTGAAATGTCATTAGAAATTGAATAAGACGAATTTGATTTTGATAAATAATAAAATTACCGGCATAACTTTCATCTTTAAATTTTGGCTCAAAATTTTTAAGCATGTCCTATAAATGTTGCATTTTAGAATGAAAATCATCAATCAATTGACTTGGTTCTTGACGAAAGTTAGATAAAATGATCAAAATATGATATTAATGTGTAAAGGTAGTAAAGCTGTACCATGTGGTAAGAAAATCGCAAGCATCTTTAGTAAGTTCAAATCACCTAATATATATATTGATAGAAGAAACAGTGGTGTTAGTGAACCATGTCAGAATTTCATGATTCTTACTTTCTCATTCCTCTAGTCGATCTGTAAATTTATCACCAGATTTTTTTTCTTTACTTTCTGGTGCTTTATATTCTCTAATAATAACAAGCTATAATTCATTCTCTTTAAATAACTATACATAGCTGTAGTCTACCTATTATAGTTATTTTCATCAAAAAAATTAAAATTGGTTGTATATTTTCTCATTGAATACCTGCTATTAAGCTTTTGAAAAAAAAAATGAAATGGAGATTTGGAAATTTATGAGTATTGATATAAAAGATGAATATTGAAGATGAGAAGAGAAACCAAAAAAAAAAAAAAAACGTGGAAGCAAAAATAAAGTTAGAAATGAGAATAAACCAAATATGAAAATAAGCAAATATTAATTATTTTAAAGTGATTCACATTCAGAATAAACCATAAAATCACTCTAATACCATGAAAAAGAAGAAAATGATGAAAATTATATTGTAATAATTTGTGTATTACAATGAGGCTTAAAGCCTATTTATACACGGTAAAATGTTACAAAATAAAAAGCACCATAAATATAAATAATGACTAAATTAATTCCAATAATTAGCTAAATCAATATATAATATTCTTTAAATTAATATCAAATTAATTTAAAATATTACCATTGACAAAGGTAAATGCATGCAAAACAACATTCCATTTGGAAGATTATCATTCTCTAATTCTTCACGAAAGGACAAAAGATCTTTGTGTTGTTTTTCTTTAAATGTTCCAGGACAATAAGCAAAATAGAAGTTTCCTATTTTGATTTACATTTTGGATTTTGGATTTTTCCCTCTAAAATCTGAATTATTTATATACTTCACATGTATAAACAAAACAAAAGAGAAATGACAAAAATGAATGAAAGCAACTAACCCATTTAAATAAAAAGCAAAGAAAATGCCATCAATGCCCTTCTCCAAAATTAAATCTAACAATTTAAAGCATAATATGAATAAAATATAAAAATAAAATACGAAAATAACACGATTTAATATTTTAACAATAATTATATGTGAATTTAATAAAATTAAAAAAATATATTTTGTGTTTTTATATTAACATGAATTATAACATATAATTTTTATATAAAATATAATATAAATACTTAAATTTTAATATTTTATAAAATATAAATACATGATTTATCAAATTTATCCAAAACTCAAAAAAATACTTCAATTTTGAAAAATAAAATTAACCCTCCAAAATTAAAAAAAAAAAAACAGGAATTTAAATGGAAAAAAATGAGCTGTGAATAAGAGTGCGTTAGGTCACGAAGATCGTCACGTTCCTTTTAAAATCATCATTATTCAGAAAAAAAAAATGGAAATGAAATAATAATGATAAAATAAAATAAAATAAATATATGTGGTTTGCTTTTGGAGCACAGTGGGCTTAGTCTCCGAAGGCATTCATTAAAAACACAACATCATGAAATTCAGCGTTATTTATTTATTTATGGATTTATTTTTTTTCTTTTTTAATATTTTCAAACTCTCCTTCATACCCGCGCACTAAAGCAAGAATCTGTTGATTTAAATTAATATATTTTAACAATATTTTCCATTTTTTTTTTAAATTAGTAAAGAAATCCTATAAAATCCCAATTCCAAAATCCTTGTAAGACAAAGGAAGTAATTTCATAAAGTTTCTTTCTTTGAAAGAGAAACCTTCATTTCTGTCTTTTTTTCCCGTCAAAAGTTTTAATCTTTTTTCCATTTTAGATATACCCTTTTCGGTTCTACGTATATACATGTAAATTTGAATCAGAAAGTCCAAGCTTTAGTAGCATTTAAATGGTGTGGTGGTGGAGACTTTGTGATTCTATTCTCTAAGTACAAACATAGAGAAAAAGTTAGAATCCGAGGAATGGCGTAGAAGGGACAAAGCATAGAGTTATTGAGAGTAATATGGATTCCGTTTGAACCCAACAGTAAGCTTTGTTGTAAAAAAGATAAAAGAGAGGGAAGTGGAAGTGTTGGTTTCCATTTTCAGGGATTTTTGTGTATTATTTTTTTTTTTTTATAAAGGGTTGAAAAGGGGTTGGCTTTTTAGCATGCCACTTGGGTTTTAATAAAAGGGAAGGAGCGTCAAGGAAAGCCAGAAACTGAGAGAGACAGATATTAGAGAGAAGGGAAGCAGAAAAAAGATATGCAGGAAACAAAGAAGAATGGTGGAGGAGGTCGCAATGAAGATTCCAAGAAGAAGGAGCGTCACATAGTGACATGGACTCAGGAGGTCTTCTTTCTATTTATTTATTTATTGATTGATTGATTCTTCATTTTGGGGTTCTTATTGTTGTTTTATCTGAGGGTTGCAGGAAGATGATATACTTCGTGAACAAATCAGTTTACATGGAACTGAAAAGTGAGCCCTTTTGTTATTCAGTGTTTCTTTTTGTTTTCCTTTTCATTACGAGTGTTTGCTATTTTGAATGATGAATGAAATTGAAAGGGGTATGTTTGTGTTTTTAATCTTTGAGAGCAGCTGGGCAATCATTGTCTCTAAATTCAAGGATAAAACCACAAGGCAGTGCAGAAGAAGGTTGGTGAAACCATAATCATGCTATTGCTTTCAAAAAGTTTATCGATGATCTTCTATTTTTGATCCATTTGATCATTTATTCTTTTTGGACTTTTTGTTACTACTGGTTTAATCTAATCTAATCTAATCTAATCTAATGTCTTTGTTACATTAAAAACACAGATGGTACACTTACTTGAATTCTGATTTCAAGAAGGGAGGATGGTCACCTGAGGAAGATATGCTTTTATGTGAGGTAATTATATTCTATATTTCCGCTTAAGTTAAATAGGGCCAGGTTGTCTTTCAATAGAAACTTCAAAATTTTTCAAAAACATATATTCTGGTGATATGTTTGGAGGAAATGTTACTTTCGATCAGTTGTACCAGGCTATTGCATGTTACTGGTACAGCAGGTGTTGAAAATTTAGAGGTAGGCCAGACCTTAAACTAATTGACTCAGTTTCTGTCTTTCAAAAGTGGGGCAAGCAACAGTTCTTAATTTCAGTTTGGATAAGTGCTATTCTAGATTGTTGAATGTGAATTCTGAGCTGATGACTTAAGGTGATCTGCAGGCTCAAAAAATATTTGGAAATAGATGGACAGAAATAGCAAAGGTGGTTTCAGGCAGGTAAATATTATATATATATATTAAAAAAAAAAGCTTTGTGGAAAAGGTTCTCTTTTCTACATGCATTTCTTCATTTTCTGTTGTAGATTTTCAATTTTTACTGATTATGTTATTAATGCAGAACGGATAATGCTGTTAAAAATCGATTCTCTACACTCTGCAAGAAGAGAGCCAAGTATGAAGCCTTAGCAAAAGAGATCACTACTTCATGTATAAACCCAAATAACAAAAGAATTTTACTCCAAAATGGGTTCAGTACAGATGGAACAACTGAATGCACTGCTCCTGTTAAGAGAATGAGGTGCCATAGCATAGAAAAGCATATATATAGTAATGATCAAGAGTTATGTTACTTTACAAATTAAAGTCTTTTCTTTTTCCAATTCAGGAGATCCCACATCTCTGATCTCTCTGAAAATTGCAACTTTGGAGATAGAGCACATATAGTACCTGGAACAATAATCAATCAGCAGCTAAGACATCCATTTGCTGTTTTGGGTCAAAATCTCCAACATGTTGACAATGTGGTGGTGCAATCTCAAGTCAACAATGTTAAGGATGTCTTTAATGATGGTAAATCACCTCAAGCAACAAATTCTTGACATTGGCACTTGTGTTTCTCTTGCTTATTTTACAATAGAGTATCAGACCTGCGAAGAGAGTATTTTACGATCACTAATCACTTTGCAGTTTAGCCAAAATTGTGCATGCAGTTATCTATTATTTTCTATTCTCCTTTAAACTTCTTCACAATATAACACTTACATTCTCTTTCTCCTTTATTCATTAGCAGCTCAGAACAATAGAACTCAAGGAACGTTTCTCAATAAGGATGATCCAAAGATAACTGCTTTGATGCAGCAAGCAGAGCTACTGAGCTCACTTGCATTGAAAGTTAACACAGACAAAACAGAACAGAGTCTTGAAAATGCTTGGAAGGTGAGAAATAACTTTTAGTTTCTATATGTTTATGTGTTATCGACATCCAATACCATACATAGTTGCTTCACAGTTGGTAAAGTGCTAAATCTTAAATATTGTGGGGCTAATAGTCCATTCTATACATTGAATGTCCCTAATCTTCATCTTATGTCATATTCAGGTTCTCCAAGATTTTCTGAATCAGAGTAAAGAAAATGTCATCTTCAGATATACAATCTCTGATATTGATTTCCAACTTGAAGATTTCAAGGACTTGTTAGAGGATTTAAGGAGTAGTAATGAGGGAAGTCGACTATCTTGGAGGTAACAGAAAAATCAGTTGACTTAAATTTAGATTTTGTAAGGTTTCTTACTTTCTTACTTAAAACTAACTGATGATTAATATGGTCTAGGCAACCTGATCTGCATGAGGAATCTCCGGCGAGTTCTGAATACAGTACAGGGTCAATACTGATGCATCATCTGGATGGGGAGAAAGGAGAAGAAACTGAAGTTAAGATAGATGCACTGCACCAGGATATACCGTCGAGTCATATTGGAGAGCAGAATTGCAGGAGTGAAGAGGCGAAAAGGGCTCTTTGCAGTGCAAACACAAATCATGGTAATGAAATCCTATATCTGGTAGGCCTAGAATACCTTGTTGATGACTATAAAGTGGATAAATAAGAAAAAATGATGTTTCTGATGAAATATCTTATGATATAACAGTTGAGATAATCCCTACTTGTGATGACCAAACAAACATTGTAGTTGCTTCTACCTCATCAAGTGCAGAGTTCAGTTCCCCGGTCCAAGTTACCCCACTTTTCAGTTCTCTAGCAGCAGGAATTCCCAGCCCAAAATTTTCAGAAAGTGTAAGTTATCTTGAACCGTTGGTTCTACCAACAATAAATCCAATTTACTAGAAGTAGGAGCTGTAGCAGATAACAGAATTTGCACTAGCAGGTAGTAGCAATTGTATTATCTTTCTTCAGGCCTAAATTCCATCTTCAGACATAGTATAGTTGTGAGCTTACAGTGTCTAGCACTTTGGGTTAACAAACTTGCAAGGCAAATTTTAAACAGGTCAAATTAAACTTCCTGCTATGACAGAAAAGAACACTATCGGTAAGAAAAAAAAAGAGCCAGGCAAATCAGAGAATAACATATCCTCCAGAAAATGCCATACCAAATATTAAAAAAGAAATTCAAAAAAAAAAAAAGTAGATTACAGAGTGAAGAATGAAAAAAATGGTAGATAAGAGCATAAATAGGACTGCAAATGCTTTTCAAAAACCAAACTCTATATGAGCTTTGTTTCTTGTGAAAAACTCTCTCTCTCTCTCTCTCTCTCTCTGCACTGTCACATTTCTTCTTCAATGGTTTACTGCTCATAAATATTTCTCATTATTTGTAGTTATCCACGTTTTATGCATTTAACAAAGGAAGCAACCACCAATTGACCATGCTGTATGTGCAAGTTACCATTAATATTAATAACTAATCATTAAAACTTAATTAATAGTCAGATGAGTATATCCTTCAGGTACTCCCCAAAATTTCTGAGTTGTTGCCTGGATGTCAACATCTCAAGACAATGAGCTAAGCCTGTCTTGGCTCTATGACAAATGTTATGAAACTAAGTGAAGCCGAGTAGGGTCCTGGTCATTGCCTAATTGAGCTTTGATCACAGTGCTCCTTGATGGTCAAAGAAAAGTTACTTTAACTGAATCATACTTTCCTACATCCAGCTAGAAAATATAGTCGTGATGGTAGTTTTTCTAATAGTCTCGATGGTAGTTTTTCTAAGTAATGGAAAGGATTTTACTAAATGGAATTAGAATTTTATTCATGCTCAAGTGGTAATTCCTTATATTCTTTCGCTCTAAAAATGTGTTCATGTGAAGCTCAAAATAGAGTTCTGCAGTTACTTTGCTTGCATTGTTTCTTTTTTCTAATTTAACATAGAAATGCGAGCATACACACATATATGCACTATCTCAAACTTAAATATGAGACTTACTGCCAGGTTTTTGTTCTTTTTCAGGAAAGGAACTTCCTACTTAAGACACTTGGAATGGAGTCCCCTTCTCCTAATCCAGGAAACAATCTTTCTCAACCACCAACTTGTAAACGAGTCCTCCTCCATAGTCTATAACAAACCTCTGATCATTTCTTATACTGAAATCAACATTGGTCTATAGTCTATATATCTCATCATTGATTCCCCTGAGCAACATAGCTCTTGTTGAGTTTTCATCCATTTTTTCACACTAGGATTGCAGCCATCTTGGCCTGGAATTTTATGAAAAGGCATTTAATGATCTGCTGCCCTAGCTCCCTGGCTTAGAATGTTTTGTTGCATTCTAGCTTCTCAGACACATCAATAAGATGTCCTGAGTTCCATTAATTTTTCTCCTCCAATTCTCTATTTTGTACTACTAGAGAGTACTACCTTAATACTCGTACTAAAACCAGTGTGTGCTTGTTAGTGTGTATCATTCTTTTGTTTGTCATCTCATCAGAGCAGTTTCCGGTACTCTTCTTCCATCCTTCTGATCCAGTTTTTGTCCTTGATTTGTAATTTTGTACAGAACCTACTATATAAAATCCTTAGTGTAATTATACATTGTCAACTTGCCTACATATTATAAAAGAAACAGAGGAAGGAACAAGAAGGGAAAAAAAAGGGAAACAGCAAAGGAGGATTAACCACTTTACAGGATTCGTATTTGATGTTGTTGGGTGTGCATAAGGTATGGAATAAAATTTTTTGTGGTTTTCTATCCTGATTTCTAATGTAATGAAACTCGATATGATTTGAGTGAAAATGTGTTTTGGCTTTGGTATGAATTAAGCTCTTTACTCTTTTCTTATATAACTTAATTTGAATTTATGCATTATGACATCTAAAACTATGATGCAGCAGGTAAATGGAATCAGGAATTTGAATTATTCTGAGCTACACTATACTCTCATTTAGAATCTTTGGGAAAATCGAGCACTGAAATGAACAGAAAAAATACCAGAAAACACATGAGACAGCAAGCCTTTTCAGTCCAATAGTTTCATAAGTTCTCTTACCTACAGAAACTAGATCATGTCCCTGTTTTTTTCTCTTTCCTTCAAAGAGGAGAAAAATGAAGGGAACCTAAGAAAATACGAATATAAAGCAGCATACTTACATAGAATGCAGAACATCCATTTTGTCTGACCAAGCATGGAAATGAATCACCCCCTTTCTTTCCCTTCTCTATTTCTTTCTAAAACAATCTCATCTCAGTTGTGTTAGTGAGGACAGTGTTGCAGAGAAGAAGAGTGTTGGAACTCTGTTATTGAGGAAGATCATCCGTAGGTGGAGGTAGCAGATCATATAGTGGTGGACAAGGGTAATTATGACAAACGCAAAAGCAAAGGGTAAAAGAAGGGGGAGGGAACCTCATATAAATTAAAGTGAACTTACTGGCCATAATCTTTCTCCATGGAAGGTGAAGTTTTAAATATTTTGACCTGGAGATCCGTGCAAATAATGCAAACTTTTGGCCCAAATATCACTCTGAACCGCGCTGTGGAAAAGTCTGTTATCATTGCAGAGTGAATAGGTCAATTCATATGCAACAGTTACCTCTCTTGCCCGCACTTTACCATAAAGCAGAGAGGCTTTTGCTAATGGGAATAATGAAAAAGAGATACCTCGTGGCATTTGAAGGGGGCTCGCTTCTCTATCCAATTTCCTTTGTAACTAAGTATTACTTTTCGTTAAGATCACATTCACATCCAACTGGGACGGGGAAAAAAGTGAGCAGGAAAAGCAATTACATAGATTTTGGTTTTTGAAATAGGGCACTTAAAACTTAGCACTTACGGATACAGATCATTCTTTTTCTCAAATGAAAATCTATTCAATTACATCAATTTCTAAGCATTGTCTTAAATTCGGGATCATTGAACCTTAGGGCTGCAATGATAGTATACCAAGGGGATGGTTAAGCATAAAGCTCAAAACTGTTACAGGCCTCCTTCAGGTCTTTCTCTTCTTCTGCAGCCTCTGCAACTTCCTCCACTTGAGGTAGATTTGGTATGACAACCCAGAGAAGACCATGAGTACACAACCCCATTGCTTTGTGGACAGTGGATTGCCACTCAGCAGAGAAGACACCACAATGCTGACAAACTTGCGTGTGGTGGTAATGGTTGTGTTTGCCAAGGAGCCAAATTGACTTATTGTCAGGAAAATGAAATTCTGGCCAACAGCACCGCAGAGACAATAGAGGAAAATATCCCAAGCAGCCTCTGGATGCTGCTTGCAAAACTGGACTGCCTCAAAGCCACTACCATGTGGCCAGCCAAACATGTAAATTATGTTGTATATGGTACCCCATAGATTCATTCCCAGCATGATACCCCAAGCACTTGTCTTTGGATACCTATGCAAAGGAAACCAAAAAGGTTTGAGTCATACAAATTTGAATTAACAAGAGAAAATCAGTTCTAACAAAAATATCTACAATGCTGGCATTCGATCAACTTATAAAGAATTTTAAAGGTCATAGCAAGAAAATTTTGGAACGGAAGTTTGATGTATCAGCAAGCTGGTCTGTTTTGTTCTCATAAATCTTGCTCATACAAAAGTCATTCCTTAAGATTACAGAGAAAATAATATCCTGAGGTCAGCTAGTTGCTGCAAGCCTCAAATTTTCTCCCTCTTTGTTGAAATTATCTTCTAAATACTAGGTTTATTGTCCAAAAAGTGATGCACATTTCAAGAAAACAATAACAACAATGCTTTAAGAGAAAAATACGAGCTGACATCTGAGCAGAGAAAGAGAAAGAGAAAAAGCCTTCAAACTAAAATATCCACAAATGTTGCTACCATTTCTGCATAAAGATGATGACATTTTGCAATAGATGAACCAAACTTCTCCATTGGAAAAAGACTACAAAGCTTTTGTTCCTAAATTTACTATGAAAAGCTTATTCAGTTGAACAACCAAACAAAAAACTGTACTAACAAGCATATTTCTTGGATTGTTTGACTATACATTGACACTAACAAAGGAATAAGGGGATAAAACAGTGACCCTATCACAATGCATGCATTATAAGTCCATCAAAATAGCCAAGCACCAAAACTAAAGTAGGAAAATGTTTTCCACATACCTTGCAGTTATTGAATCCTGAGTGGCGTTTGAAAAACCATCAAATGCAAGGTTCAAAAAACAGAGCCCATATCCAAGCGGTGCATTAGGATGGGCCAACTTGCTAATTGTTTTTGAGCTAGTCTGGGATAAGATCAAAGCAGACACAAGAGCAACATATGACTCAGCATTGAAATTCATAGGGGGTGTGGTTAACGACATTTAGTCCTCCAATATGCCTTTTGAAGAAGGAAGATGGCAATTAAGATCCACAAGAACAGAAGTAGCATTGTTATAAAGCCTAACAAATAACACATTTCTCACCTTCATAAGTGCAAATGTAGATACCCCTCCAGCCACAAGGGAAGTACAGATATACTCGGGAAAAGTGTATCGAATACCATAAACTAGAGTACCCATCAGCATGACTGCATAAAGGTAAAATACACTATTAGTTATTCCTGAAACATCATGATACAGAATTCTGGAATACACTAGCAATTCAAAAATTACTAATGCTTTCATGATAACAACGCTATACCAATCAAGGAAGATCCACGAGGAAAAGAGTTTACAGAAAATAAAGTATTATCTTACCTGGAATCATTTTTGAGGATTTTGCCAGCACCTGCAAGTAAGATGAACAACAGCAAATGTTCAGACCAATCAACTTAGCTGTCACTGGAAAATCAACAGTAACCATAACAGTAAGGAATAAAGCCCCATCAGGAACCAGAAAACATTTGGGTCCAACTATATTCATGGCATTAAATTAACAAGTGTTAATAGTTTAATTTTATGCATAATAAAAACATTTTTCCAATTAACAAAACTAGAGTAGAAAAGGCATCATTAATTAAGAATTTAGGATCAAAGACTCCAGCTACATGTCCAACTTCACTAGCATATAAACTTAAAATCTAAACAATTTGTCAATTCAGGTTACATCTAAATGGTCAATAACCAGAGCCTCAAGGTACTAAAATTGGTGGGATAAAATGAGAAAATATATAAAAGAATGGAGGATTGTGGACATACTTGAGCAGGGTAACTGATGTATTTTAAAGCCTCTATACCCATGGCTGGACCAATTGTATTTGTGATTCCGGCACTCCAATAAGTCCACCAGGGAGCACCACGATTGCTGCTACTGGACCAAAGCTTTATCACTTATATGAGGCACAAGAACAAACAAGTTATTACCCCTACTCCTTGCCAGTCAATGTTACACAAATAGTCAATTGTATCAAATAAATAGTATGGTAGAGGGAATGGAGAAGCTTACTTATGTATGACCAAACTAAGCACACCACATTTTGCGCCAAGTTAAGGAACGCAAGATGCTCAAATCTTTTCCCATCTGCACCAAATCGCTTGGTGGACCTAAATAAATAATATATATATATATATATATATATATATGATTAGGAAACAAAAACCAACTATACATCCACATGAGGCTAGTCCAGTTGGTAAGGGAAGGAGTTCATTTGTCAGGTTCAATTCTTGTCGGGAGCACTCCAATACGGGGGAGTGCAGATTAACGGAGGAAAGGATTAGAACCAAACAAAGCTTGGGATATCGCTGACCTTATTATAACTGCAAATTATTCTAATTCAAGCCAAATAACTGCCATTTTTAAAACTAATTTCTAAACCAACGGTAAATATTCACTAAGACACAATCTTTTTTTCTTTGCATCTAAATCCACTTTCAAATTAACTAAGAAATTACTAATAATTTGTTGCAATTTTAAAAATCAGATGCATAATTCAGAAACTTTCAACTATAGATCAAACGAAGCAACAATTAATCGAAGAAGTCCAAAAGAAATCAAACTTAACAAAAAAAAGAATATAAAATAAGATTGCTTACAGAGTTTCCTGAAGAAAGCCCTGGTAAATATAGGCAGACCAAATCCCGGCCACGCAAAATGCTAACACCAACACTCGCCGGAGTCCAGAACCATGTTCTTCCATTACGACGCCGTTTGATGATTAAACCAAAATAGAAAGGAGGTCGAAGAGCAGGACCGACTCAAGAGCAGGACCGTCTTCTCTTTTGTTATTAAAAAAAAAAAAAGTGAATTACAAGTTATGTAAGAGTAAAGAAGAGCCAGCCGAGGATGGCTGTCCACGTGTATTTTTGGATGGGTGACTTAATGACTGTTCTTTGATTGGTTACTGAAACGCGGACTTTTGCTGGTTCTCCAATCGGGGGACCGACCGTCCTTTCGAGCTCAAACCCTCCGACACCCTTAAACCCAACCAAAACCAACACTACCCTCGAAAGCCCATTGACTTGAAGGAATGAAGGAATCGAATAAATAAAACAGTTGAACGGACCTAGCAAGTGAGAATGCTTATGGATCAGGCTTGGGCTAATATATTATCCACAAGCCCAATTCGGTTTTTCTCAAAATTTCAATTCAAAATATAAAGTACAAAAAAATATTATTATAATTGAATTCAAGACTTAATCTATTTGGTCCTTTTAACAATGTTTAAAAATTGATATTCAACTCGTTTTAAATATAAATCCCAACACATTAAACCCCTAAATGAAAATGCAACGAAGTAATACTACGTCAACAATGCTGTATCCATGACCTGGCCAGTGAAGGGAACAAATGTGGCCCATGATCTTGCCAGGCACGACCATCACGCTACGCAACATGGCTGTTGTTGGGTCATAGGCTGGAATCTGGATACGGCACCACCTTTTTCTGAAAATGATGTAGATCGAGCACGAAGAAAGTGTTCTTCTTCAGCTGTGAAATCTCACTATATTTCTCATTTGCCAGCTACTTTGGCCTCCGTTTCTTTTTGAATTTCTTTAAAAAACTTTTATATACCCCAATCACCTGAACCCATGCCCACCTGTATGAGCATCTTCTGCCATTTGCTATGATTTCACCCGATCATTCATGAGATGAGATTTCCACAGTATTTTCAGTTCTATAAAAAATTTGGGCATCTTTGAAATAAAGCGATTTTTATATTTGACATCATAATAGGCATCTAGATATATGGTTTTGCTGTTGTTTTTCCTTTTTGGTTTATTTAAGAATTTTATCATGTCTTTCTCGGATTGCCTAGTATAGATTGAAAGAGTAATAGCATTCCAAGACTAGTGGCTGCAATTCAAACCCCAAGTCCAAACTGGGCTAGACGGATGCCCCTTTCTGGACCCCATGGATTCCGTAACTTTCCCAGTTCGACAGTCCTCATTTATACATGTTTCTTGTTCATGACTTCAGACATGGAAGAAAAAATTTATGCTGAAAAGTGAAAAACGTCCCTGTTTACATTGAATAAAAAGAAAATGATATCACAAACATGTTGAATTCATCTTTTGAACAACAAAATACTAATTAGAGTTGAAAAAACAAGCCACATTGTTTATAATGGACGGTGGCATTTCTTCTGAAGAAACTGATAGTCCTGCCAAGCTTGTCTGGGTACCCACTAGGCAGTTTCAACTGGGCTTCTGTCAATTTTCTGAATAATTGCAGCTCAACCTACGGTCCTTTACTATTTCAGCTTCCCTGTCTCAACTAATCAGAAACTTCTCAACGTGCTATTGACTTTTGAATGAAACAAAGCCGAGGATTGAGCAGAAAGGAAAAACCTGGATGAGAATTATGGACAAACAGAAGGACTTTTATGAGAGATAGAAACATGGGGATATAGTGTGGACAAGGTTTTTTTCAAACGACATGGGGATATAGTGTGGACAAGGTTTTTTTCAAACGACATGGGGATATAGTGTAGACAAGGTTTTTTCAGACGTCCCTTGCACGTTGAAACAACTGTTAAGTCACAAGTGTTAGGACTAATGGGGGTTGTGCCGTGATAAAGGGGAGGGGCGCTTGGGCCCCTTCTTGGCAGCATCAACACGGCTTTGTGTTAAACTTTTTGAGACTAGGAATTGCTGTTATTAAAACCCATAATAAGGTCAATATCGGTAGTGATCACATTGATTTATGCAATTAATATTTTATTTTCAATTTTTTATAAAAATTAAGATAAATAAAGCAAACTCATATCATCATTCTTGGAAGAACTTGATATATTGATGATATCTTCTTTTTCCTTTTTCATTTTTCCATTTTTTTCTCTTAATGAATGAGGCTTTTTCTCTGGTTATTTCATTTTCATTTCCTTGAGAATTTCTTTTGGGAAAATTCAAAGAGATGGTATACTAGTATGATTTATCTGAATATAGGGGGGGCCAGGGGATGGAGTGTTACAATGTCAACTCATGTTTTTTTGATTCGGTAAATGATTGTGAAACTTCTTAATAGAATCTTTCCAAAATGATTTAAGAAAGGGACTTTGTTATCATATCAAAACGTGAAACAGTCATTAGCATTACATTGGAATGAATTAGATTGGTTCCCTTTTTTTAATATTATATAATATTTTAAAATTTTAAAATTTAATTCTAATTCAGATTAACTTTTTTATGATATTGAATTTTATCAGTTTAATTTAATTTTTTAATTTAAAATTTGATTTAAATATAATATATATTTAATATTTAAATTTAATTTGAATTGAATAAAAAAATTAATTTAAATCGAATTAAATATTATAATTTTAAATTAATTTTAAATTTTTAAAATTTTTTTTCATCCTACTATTGGAAGAAACCAAATTGGGGAAGGGAGAACGAACCAGATACTACTAATTTACAAAATACTATTTTCGACTTTTGCTTGCAGTCGATCAATGGATTAGCGACGATGGTAATGAAAAATTTTATTTTTTATTTTTTTATTTTTGTTTTGTTAATCTTTTCATCTCATTAAAATGAAGATACGCGACAGAAAGAGAATTGTCAACAATGGAGGACTTTGTAATAAGGATAAACATATAGACTTGTAGAAAATCAAGCCCAAAGAAGGGGAAAAGGAAAAATCAGATGAGTCATGAAATTAAAAATTGTGATAAGTTTATGTCCAAACTCCAATCAGCTGCTGCTGCTTTGCCTCCAAGCAATACTTTTTTTTTTTTTAATTTAAAAATGTTGATTTAGTGTAAAATATTTTATATTACATAATTTTTTTTTTCAAATTGATACAAATAATGAAAAGAATGACAAAAATTAATAGATTTGACTAACTCTTTGAATTTAATTTGTAAAATATTATTAGTTTTAATTTAAAAAATTTACGATGATTTTTATGAAAATTTATATTTAATTTATAAAATATTATTTATTTTAATTCAAATATTTTATCATTTTATTTCATAAAAATATTTTATAAATTTAAATTTTTATACTTATATTATATCATATTAATATATTTTTTTAATATGCGATTATAAATGTCACACGACTCCTATTAAGTAACTGAAAATCAACACGCAGTAACAATCCTCACCACATTCTCAGAACCGTACCACTCATGATTTCCTTCCTTCCCCACATTTTACAGAAGAAAAGATAAAATTCTACAGTAAATATTTAATACTTTTACTCAAAGGTATTAATGGCAAGTATCATAAAAACATAATTAAATATATTCTCTACTCAATGATCAATATTTATCGATTTAAAATTTTTTATCTGATTTTAATTTAAATCCGAATTAATCTCATGAATCAGTCAAGTTATGAATAAATTTAACTCAGAGTGTTGTATATACCAAAGCTTTTATTAGTCATAGTACAATCAAGGTCCATGCCACCATGACTTTGGTCATCTTATGTCTTTTATCGGCAAATTAATTTTAGCTTTAGGAAGGGTCCATTGCCAATTCTCAATTTATATATATATATATATAGTGTTTAATAAACCCGTGTTCATAGTTCATACCTAGCTAGAAGCTTAGAAACCATTCCAAATGGAAATGGTAGGTCCAAAATGTGAATAGAGATTGCACATGGAAAAGAATTTTTGGTCAAATGGCATTGAAATATTCTAAATGAGTTGAGTTGATGAATATAGTAATGAAATTAATTATATATGGACATTGGCCACATGCACGGAATGACCCTTCAGAATTTAGATGCCCTTTCCCAACCTTGTTTCGTTTCCAGTGGTGAAAGACAAGACGGGCCTGGCCCTCTTTGGTCAATTGACGTTACTTGCTTACCTAATCCTGACGTTTTGTTTCATCTTTCTCTCTCTCTCTCTCTCTATATATATATATAATTTTGTATAGTTTTAACTTTATTTAAAAAAAATTTGTAATTTCCGGATAAAAAATTAAAAATTAAAAATAAAATTTATTAAATGTAATTTTAAGAGATATTGCTAAATTAATTAAATTAAAATTTAAAATATCTTTTAACCTTATCTAAATTTTCTTTGCAAGTTGTCGGATATTAGAAAAGGAGAACTTAATAAAGCTAAAATGATTAAAATAGAAGCCAAAATGTAGCTAGATTTGATTAATAAGTTATAGATAAAATCATGTAAGGACATTATTGAAAGTTGGACATTCACCTTTATATGGGAAAGTCTCCTTCGTTTACTCTCTTTTGTTTTTTTTTTTTTTTTTTTTTTTTTTGTCATATAAGTTTCCAACAAATTTAATCAAGAAATTGAAATTTAACCGACACTTACCAAAATGTGTGTTGGACCATTAAAAGTTCCACCCACATGCATTCATTTGATATGTCCACACCAAAACGATATTATCTTGATCTATATTAAATAATTAATATAAAATATTATAAAATTTATATTTATATAATATTTTATAAAAAATTATGTCTTATATATAAAAATATAAAATATTTTATTTATTTTATTAAATTCATTTATAATTTTTATTAAAATTTTAAATTATATTATTTTATATTTTTTATTCATAATATTTTAATATTATATCATCATATTATATTTTAAATTATTATATTTATTTTTATTTATAAAAAATAAAAAAAATCCCATGAGAGGATATTGTAATAAAAAAAAAGCACAAATCCATTCGATTGCTATAATTAAGAAAAGTAAATAAATTAAAAAAAAAACATAGAGAGAGACATCATTTGAGGTTGACTTGTTCGAGAAGGGAGAATTCAGTCATTTCACAAAATAATGAATTTCTGTCAAAGATTAAAAAAAAAGAAAAAAAGGAGGCCGTTGAAGAAGTGAAGTCATGCTTGCCAGTTACCACCAAACACCAAGCCAACTCCAAGCCAGCAAGCAAGCAACGAGTCGATTTGCCTTTGTGGGGCGCACACGTCATAGCTGAGGCCAAGTCCCCCGCGGCCCTCCCCACACGTTTGTTGTATCTTGTCTTTCTCTCCCTCACCAAGAGACCAAACTGCAGTTTCTTCTCTGAGCTTTCCTTCTTTTGGTCTCTTCTTCTGTTTCTTTATTGTTTTTTTCCTAATTTCTCCTTATTTTCAGCTAAGAATATTGTTCTTTTTCCATGTAAAACTTGTCATTATCAAAAGTTGTGCAGCTTGACCGACCAAACCAAACCAAAGCTCCACGTAAGAGAAACAAATTCCAATCCAACGAGAGCCGTTTTTCAGTTTCCTTTCTTCTTTTAGAATCTCGGAAATTACCATGACTGGTTGAATTGTTAGCTCTTATAAAAGAAAAGAAAGAAGAAAAGAGAAAATTGGGTTCTTTTTTTTTTTTGGTGAAGTATTTGTTTCTCTCTGATGGGCAACTGCTTATTTTCTTCTTCTAGAGTCGATTCCAGCCAAAGCCCCCAAGCAACTTCTGGTAATCATTTCTTTCCTTTAAAATTTTCTTTTGATGGTACTTGTTCTTTTGGTGGATTATTGTTTTTTTCTGAAGATTTTTGGATTTTTTTAGCTATAAAGGTTGAAACTTTTTATGCTGGGCTTGACTTTTTCTGGGTTTTTTTCAAATTTTTTTTTGTTCCTTGTGAAATCGTATCCTTAATGATTTCATTTACTTTATCCTTTATGATATTCTTGTCTTGTCCCTGGGTTTTAGTTCTCCTTCCAGGTATAGACAGCGGTGGTCAAAGCTAGATCCTTGATACTATTCTTCAATTTCTTGAGTTTGACGAATTGTGTTGTGTTACAATGTTTAGAGTGTTCATGTCGACATGAATACGAAGGGTTCTTGTAGGAAAAAGATATGCTACAAATTTATGTTGTGAAGGAAATGCAATGGTAGGCACAAGAATTGTAGGTGCTTGCTTGGAGTACTATGACTTTTGCATAATCTGTGATTTTTTACCTAATGATTGTTGCAGGTTTTTAAAACAGGGACATATGTGGCAAACCTCTATTGAAATGAATTTGTTTGGTTTACTTAGGTCAATTGCGATTTCACCTTCAACATGTAGTGAGGATGGACAAATTTATATCTAAGTCCTGAGTTATTTTATCATCTATCATAAGCCAGATGTAAAAGAAGTTGGCTTCTAAAAATTAAGGAAAGTTTTATATGGAAATACAATAATGTGTATTCTCCTATTACATGCTCCATAAATGAAAATACCTACTGAGTTGGGTGGTTTCGGGATGCATAACACTGTCATGGGAAGACCATTGATGTTAGATAACTTTATGTTTGAATTTCTCTTGCATTTGATATGGTATTATGTTCTCTATTAATAACTGGACCTTAGGAACTTGTTTTTCTCTTTCCAGCATCAGGGGGCTCAAGAATTTCCAGCAAAACCAGTCGTTCTTCAGCTCCTTCAAGCTTGACCATCCCATTCAGTGATACAAGTAGTACTGGATGTCTTCCAACACCAAGGACCGAAGGAGAAATATTGTCATCCCCCAATTTGAAACCTTTCTCATTCAATGAGTTGAAGAATGCTACCAGAAACTTTCGTCCTGACAGTCTTCTTGGTGAAGGTGGTTTTGGTTATGTTTTTAAGGGATGGATTGATGAACACACATTAGCTGCTGCAAGGCCTGGATCAGGAATGGTTGTTGCGGTCAAGAAGCTTAAACCTGAAGGTTTTCAAGGCCATAAAGAGTGGTTGGTAGGTTTCATTTCTTTAAAATCTTTATCTTTTTATTCCTTCTGCTTTTCCTTTGTATGTGTGTGTGTGTGTATGTCCTATTTACTGATAGTTAGTTGATTTCAGACAGAACTTGATTATCTTGGCCAACTTCATCATCCAAATTTAGTTAAGTTGATTGGATATTGCTCAGAGGGTGAGAACCGACTTTTGGTCTATGAATTCATGCCTAAAGGAAGCCTAGAGAATCATCTTTTTAGAAGTAAGTATCACATCCTACGAATTTTTTCAGAGAATCATCTTTTTAAAAGTATTGTGTCCATGAATTGATAAGGAAGGTTTTTGGAATCCAATTCCATTGTTTTATATGTTGTTGCTCTCTGGAAATTAATCCTTACCTTCAAATAGTTGCCAAGAAAACAAAAAATTGGAAACCTTTCCTCTCATATTTTAGTTTCAAGGATAATGAAGTACCGAGCTGCTTTACATATATTGGTCTTACCTGGATGACATAGAGTGAAGTTGATTGGCTTGTTCTGGTTCCTTTTTAACTTTAATAGTTAAGAATGAGGATGATTTCCTTCATACCTGTCCAGTTTTTATTTTTTTTTTACTCAAGGCTTTGACAGCATGCCTGTTCTGAACCCATAAACCTACATACAGTTGCCATGGCTAGAACTATTGATGAGTCCTGATGGACACTTCCCATGTACTATTGTATCTTAAACAACAGAAAAATAGAACATCTGGATATTGTGTAACTACTAAGCATTTTGTAACCTTTGATGCTATGTCTTGTTTTACAGGAGGGCCACAACCACTCTCTTGGGCAGTGAGGCTTAAGGTTGCCATAGGTGCTGCTAGAGGGCTCTCTTTCCTTCATGATTTAAAATCCCAAGTCATATACCGCGATTTCAAAGCTTCTAATATTCTACTGGATGCGGTATGCTGAGTAAAGAAAAAGAATAATTTGTGCATTTCAATATTATGTCTGAAATTGTATGTTTTATAAATTTTATATATGTTGCTGATGGTAATAATCCATTGGATGCAGGAATTCAATGCAAAACTTTCTGATTTTGGATTGGCCAAGGCAGGGCCTACTGGTGATAGGACTCATGTGTCAACTCAGGTCATGGGCACTCAAGGCTACGCAGCACCTGAATATGTTGCTACAGGTACGAGATTTAGTGAAATCCATAATAGTGCTTGCTGTTTTCAAAGCCTGCTGGTAAATTCTTAGTTATCTTAATTTTCTGTCAGATATATTTGTTTGCTGAAAAAATTTAAATCTTACCATAAAACTGAGAAGGTATCTGCTTTACATTGTTCTTTAAGAAAGAAAGCTTCAAAATCAATGACAAGGAAACTTATCTGGTTGAACATGGAAATTCACGTTTTTTTGTCTGCAACTACTGATGACGTTCTTTCTTGACTCTTTCTTACTCCTCTGGGTTTCAATATTTCATCTTTTTTAGTGGGAAAAAGTGTACCGAATGACAAAAGTTACAGTCTGATAGTTGGCAGTACCAATCATCTAATAATTTTTCTAGTTGCCATGGAAGTATCTAAAGTGAAGGGAACTTATTGTCTGTTCTGTCTTTTATAAACACTGCCTTCAGTCCAAAAGTAGGATGCTTAGGCAAAGTAACCATTTTCTGGGTCTCCAGTAAATGAAGCTTCCATATAATATCTTGTCAGAAGTTACATGTAATGAAGCTTCCATTGTTGAACAGGTCGCTTGACGGCTAAGAGTGATGTATACAGCTTTGGAGTCGTGCTGCTTGAACTATTGTCTGGACGACGTGCTGTTGATAAAATGAAAGTTGGTGTGGAGCAGAATCTAGTGGACTGGGCAAAACCATACTTGGGTGACAAAAGAAAATTATTTCGTATCATGGACACTAAGTTGGGGGGCCAGTACCCCCAGAAAGGTGCTTATACAGCTGCTACCCTTGCTTTACAGTGCCTAAGTAGTGAAGCTAAACTCAGGCCTAGAATGTCAGAAGTTTTGGCAGCACTGGAGCAGCTCGAAGCGCCTAAAAATGCATCGAAACACTCTCAATCAGAACAGCACTCAGTTCCACTTCCTGTTCGGAAATCTCCAATGAGACAGCATCGATCTCCTATGCATCTAACACCCAGTGCTTCTCCATTACCAGCTCACAGGCAATCCCCACGAGTTCATTGATTTCATCTGTAAATTTACTATGTGTCTGTATATCGATTTCATTGCTTATAAAAGGTAATTTTTTAGCGTGTTTTTTTTAATGCAATTTTGCATTTCATATAACAAATTAGTACCTCCTTTGTTTCATGAGAATTAGAATTTCTCATTGTGGTAGTCAGCTTCTCTCATTAGTGTATCAGTACCTTAATTTCAGTAATGCATATTAATCTTAACCTTTTTCCATTCTATGAATTATGATCACTGTTTATGAATTATGATTTATCCCAGCATTTTATCCATGCGTTTATGAATTATAATCCTGATGCATAATGTTTATCATATTGTAGAATATGTTTTTCTTTCATATGAAGAAGTGCCTAGCCTGCATATAATATCATGAGTTGGGTTATTTTCATGAAACAAACTAATTTTACCGAAAGAATTTCAAAGGGGTGGACAAAGGACTACTCAACTAGGACATCTGTTACTTCTTGGTAACTTGTTAAAATATGTCTCCCCTTCTATGGTACTTGGACAATCCAAGTGTGTTCAAATTGCATAGTAACATATCTTGCTGCAATTGCTCTAGATTTGCTAGTATTTCACCCATTTTAGGTCGATCCTTGGGGTCTGAGCTAAGGCAGTGGCGGATGATTGAAGCAAATATATGAGCTTCTTCCATCTAGATGTTCCTTGGTATTTTCTTCTCGATGATACTGTGCAGTTCCATTTGGTTGCTTAGATGTGGTTTAGCTCATATAGCTAGATCCATCATCGGGCCATTCGTATATTTCTTGACCGCAACACAGCCAGAGAATATTTCTAGTAGTAGCACTCCAAAACTGTATACATAAGCTTTTAGTGTCAAATGCCCTACCAATTGTACGTAAAATTTTGCTCATATTAAAGGGTGTCAAACCTATTTGTTCTCCCATATACAAAACTTTTTCTGGCTTAGAATGATAAGATGAAATACATACCCGTTGTAAAGTATTGCGGAGCGAAGTATCCCTTCGTGCCAAGGACCCTCGTAGTAATATGTGATTGGTCGTCTTGGGGTCCGTACCTGGCCAGTCCAAAGTCTGACAGTTTTGGGTTGAAATCCTGCAATGTGACCCTCATAGCTGTTCATATTTACAAAATGAATGCTTTGTGCAGGGAGGATCAATGTAAGCTTTTGAGGATAAATGTTAGTGTTTGTGTAAATCAGAAGTGTCGAAATTAGTGTCAAGGTAGAAACTGACAGCATCAAGGACACTGGAGCCTTTGAGGTCACGATGAATGACTGGCCTCGCACGGTTGTGAAGGTAATGTACTGCCCTGGCTGCTCCAATGGCTATTTTGATTCTCCTACTCCAGTTTAGCTCTGTATCGTTTTCTGTATGCCAATTCACAGCTTGTTAATGTTACTTCCATCATTGTATCAGCACAGCTCGGCATTTTTTTTTTCTGTTTTAAGTATTTGTCTATGGCGCAGAAAGTACAGTGTTGAGCTTTACCACTTAAGAGATGGGCATCCAAGCTCCCCTTGCACATATACTCATAAACCAACATCCTATGATCTCTCTCATGCCAATACACCATAAGCTTCACCGCATTTGGATGGTTTAATGTGCTTAAAAATCCGATTCATTCTGCACTCAACAGAACATATATAATTCTCAGATATGTGAAATTGACGAAGGAAGATAATTAGGTCAGAACCAACCAGACCTGCCATTCTTAATCGCTCTGTATCCCTCTTCTTCCAAGCGTCTTGACAGCAATGGCCTTGCCGGTGTCTGGTTTTGCGTCATTCATACTGCATGGACTTATATATCCTATATACACAAGTCCAAAACCGCCTTCGCCAATTAAGTTCTGATTGCTGAATTTCTGGGTGGAGGCCCTCAAGACACCGTAACACAAGCGGTTGATGTTCCGAGCAGGAAGCCATCCAACCTTTTTCACCTTTGAAACTGGCCAATCTCTTGGAGTTGTTGGAGAACCATGCTTTTTGTTCTTCCTATGCTTTTCTACAAAGGAAATATAATAGAGGATTGCGTTATAAAAGAAAATCTATTTACGGTATTGTAGAATTCAGTAGTTTTTATACCTTTACGTAAATTTGATGAAACATGCCTGTTTCTCTCCTGGCGTGAGACTCCATATTGTTCATCCCTACAAGGCTTTGCTGCATCAAGAATGAAAATGACATGAGCGAATCATTCATGGTTAAAACAGTTCTTAAAAAACAATGGCAAATTTGTGATGCAGCGATTAACCTTTTGAAGATTTTGAAGGACCTGACTAAGTCTGCTGTGGAGCTGATGATGTAGAGGTCTTCTTGGAACGAGAATTTTGAATGGCACCAACTCCTATAGATATGAAACACCAAACATATTTACAATACGCGAAAACAGATTCATGTCCAAATCTACAATACTTTTAAATTGAAAATTTGACCGATAGAACTAGAAATGAGAGACAAACCTGTCAGTGGGTGAGCTGGTTGAGGTTGGGGTTTGTTGGGGTCTTGAGTTTTCTTACTAAAACAACTTCCCATTATTATCCAACTGATGAAAGCTGAACTTAGAAACCTTGGTTGAAGAAAGGCATTGGAAGCATGACTATAACATATATCGATGTTCTGTAAATGAACAATGAAAATAGCAGAGACAATCACCTAGTTAAAGCTGGCCTAGTGAAGTAAACCACGCAACATAGCTTAGTGGTACAATTAGTACATGTTCGAAGTGATTTAATTTTGAATAAAACAATAAAACAATGCTAGCGGTAATTTCAAAGCTTTAAAAGATGAGAGCAATCATATCTATCCTGTCAGAAACAGTCACTTGATATATCATAAACTTTGATTAATATAAAAAACGAATTATTACTCAACATAAGCTTACCTAATTATTTTGTGTCGGAAATATAATAAAAAACTTATTCTTGTCTTTCCAGACGGAAAAAGTTGTTCGGGATAAGGCAACCCACTATACGAAGTTCCAAACATCCCCAATAAGAAGAAAATTCCACAAACATTCCCGGTTTTTATTTTGACAACATCGACTTGACGCGACGAACTGGAAGGAATCAGTCTGGTTTTGTTTTCAGTTAATCGGTAATTAAAGATCCTTCCTTTAGAATTTCTTTATGATCTCTTCAATAGTTCCTATTCATTGACTTGGGATTTGTAGTTTATTGGACTATTTTTTTTTTCCTTTTCTGGGTTTAAAAGCTAATCGTTGCCATGTGAAAATTTCAAGTTTTCTTTTTTTTTTTTTTCTTATTATGGGTAGTCTTGTTTTATCAATAAATTGCTGAGAAAAGATCTGGGTTTACGCAGGTTTTGAGGATGATTGAGTATTGAGAGAGAAAAAGAAAGATTTTTTTAGAATTGAATTAAGGGAAGCTATTGACTTGGTTGGTAAGAGAAGGATGGTTTTGGTGTTAGCAATAGGGGACCTTCATATTCCTCACAGGGCACCTGATCTGCCTCCAAAGTTCAAGTCCATGCTTGTTCCTGGCAAGATTCAGCACATCATTTGCACTGGCAATCTCTGTATCAAAGTAATATTACCACTTTTTATTTTAGCCTTTTCTTTTTTCAGTTAATGATGTTAAGAATTCCCTTTTGTTCTATCTTATTATATTTATTTTTGAAAAGATTTTTGTTCTTGTTTATGCTATTGGGCTCCATTACATTACCAGTGGTGTCACAAAAGACAAATTAGGAGAAAGAACATAACTATGCCGTCTTGAGTGCCCTTATGTTGTGAGAACTACCAAATGATGTCTATGTTGAGGCCGGATGATGTAATAGGGATAGTGATACATTTAAGATTAACTACTGTAATTTTACAAAGTGTTGCGTCAGTTGGCCTTCTGTGCATCTATGCAGTTTGTAGTTTATAGTTTTAGCCTTAGTTTTATCTTATATAGATATGTGATAGATTGCTTATTATGAGCACCAGAGTCTAGTGGCCTTGTCTAATTACAGAACTAAGAAGGCATTAATGGACAAAGCACCTCGAATAGTTCCTTGGCTGGAAACTTATTCTGTTAAAATCTTTAGTAGTGGAAGCAGATTATCTATCAATGTCATAAATATTTTGTGCAATTCCATGAAGTCTACCAAATATAATTTCATTAACTCTGATTTACATTTTTTCGTTTTTATGTGGCATCAACTTAACCCATTTGCACGAGGATTGACGTTTTTATTCTGCCTGCTTTCAGGATGAAACTGCCATTTATCTATAAAATCTCAAATATTCAATTTAGCATTGTAGATTTGTTTCTAATATTTTCCTTGTAAGGCCTCTTTTGCAAGTGCCTGAGACTGAGTAAATTATTATTGTATTTGCTTTATATGAGCAGGAAATTCATGATTACTTCAAGAGTCTTTGTCCTGATTTGCATGTTACTCGAGGTGAATATGATGAAGATTCCCGTTATCCAGAGAACAAAACACTGACAATTGGTCAGTTCAAGCTTGGGATTTGCCATGGTCACCAGGTTTTATGTTCATCCCCTGTCTGTACTTTCATTTTTTGTTTGTACTAACCCTCCATTTGATGTAAAAGAATTTGACATCCCAATTTATTTTTTTGGTTTGGGAGTACTGTAATATATGATGAAGTTAGATCCTGATTTGCTGTATATGTAGTGGCAGCAGAGAATATATCTAGGTTCCAAGCTTTTTACATTTACAAGCATATTGAATTTCTTTTGTTTTTAACTTTTTACTTCTTTTTTATGAAGTGGACAATAATATTATATCCACTTGAGCATTTTTGTAATCATCATATGGTTGTATCAGTTTCCATCTATGGAGCGATAATAATGGGATGAAATGTGAAGAGCTTTTCATTGTTCCTTTGTTGATGTTATTTCATGTTTGATGCAAGAATAAACTAATGTTTGGGATTGAGGGGCAACTTAGGGTGTGAAGCTATTTTACTGTGTCATTGACTTGTCTCGGTTTTCCTTATAACGTCTGGTGTACATGCTTAACCAATAAGCTAAGTACTCTCTCAGCAGATATAAGGTTGGATCCAGTTGCTCCACGGGCATTCTGAGATGTGGGAACCTTTCCTAGCTAGTTTTAGATACCCTTCTCCATGTTAGATGCAGAATTCCACCCATTGCTTTCAATCTCCCTGTCAAAAAGAGAAAAAGGAATAAGCTTTAAACTAGGTTACATCCTCAGTTGGCCAGAGGAGATTATTCTGAATTTGTTTAATGACAAGCTTTTAGCGGTCTTTCCAACTTGTTGTAAATAGATCTTCGTATGATTATAACAACAGTCGGCAATCATTAATATTTCTTTTTGTTTTTGTTTTCTTTTTTACTTTCGACAGGTCATTCCGTGGGGGGATTTGGATTCACTAGCAATGCTACAAAGGCAATTGGATGTCGATATCCTTGTGACCGGACACACCCATCAGTTCAAAGCATACAAGCACGAGGGTGGTGTTGTCATAAATCCTGGCTCTGCCACTGGTGCATATAGTAGCTTCACATACGATGTGAACCCAAGCTTTGTGCTCATGGACATAGATGGCTTGCGTGTAGTGGTATATGTGTATGAACTCATCGATGGTGAAGTTAAGGTTGACAAAATTGATTTCAAGAAGACTGCCACCACTAGCTCAGCACATTAACCAATTCCCTTAGATATTTGCTTTTACCGTTGGACTTTGCCCTGCTCTATTTGAACCAATTGTGAATTCATCAGTGACAAACGCTTAAAGAATATAGTTCTTTTTTTTCCTATTTTCGTTTTTCCTTTTATATAATACTAGTTTTATAAATTAAACCCTTAAGATGTAAATTTTTATTAAAAAAACTATATTATATTTATGTATGTATAAAAAATTTTCAATGAAAATATAAGCATTTTTTAACTAGACAAATAATGATCATTTTAATTTCCTAAATAAAAAAAAAAAACCATGTTTAAAAAAATTTGTTGCATTAATTCTTTTAATAACTCAATTGCATCAATAATTTAATATTGACAAGTATTAAAACAAACAAGATTTACTATTCCTATTAGGTATAAGATTTGACTCTGCCGCCTTTGCCTTCTATAAGTACGACAGATGAAACTTACAATACAGATTGTTAGTGATTGTCTCAGAGCTTTCTCTCCAAAAGTTTCATGGCTTCCTTTTTTTACCAGTATGGTCACCTACGCCACCGTGTTTTCCAACCCCAGACTATACCAGAAACCCACCCACCTCCTAGTCTCGACCAGGTTGACTTAACCATCAGCATTCGTCTCACATTCGTTCCCCATGATTGCATAACCAACCAAATCGGCGACCTCAACATCAACCGTATCTTACAACAAGAAACTCTTCGTTTCGATCTCGACGTTTTGAAAAACCACGACCAGGTTCACCTAACTCTTGGTCCCGCTTTAACAAGACTCGGAGTCAACCCAATCTCTCGTTTTTCTGTCAATTTCGCCCATGAAATTATAGAACGTGGACTTGCATTTGGAAACTTGGCGTCCAACAGAGGGCGTAAAGTCTTGCCTTTACGTGCAGAGTTATGGGGAACACTTCTGGTACATGTAAGGGCTAATTCCATCAGAAGAGCTTTGACAGAATGGGCATCAGAGTTTCAAGCAAGAAACTATGGCATGGTTCCAGCTAACGAATCATCGGTTAAGAATATGCTGAAGAAGGTTTGCATGGAAATTGGAGACCAAGATTGCATGATATGTTTAGAGGAACTCAAGGTCGGATCAGATGTTTCTCGGATGCCTTGTTCTCATACTTTTCATGGCGATTGCATCGAAAAGTGGCTGAAGCAGAGCCATTATTGCCCTATTTGCCGATTTGAGATGCTAGCATAGAGGGAGTTAAGAGCTTTACATTTTTTTTTTTTCTCTTTTGTTTCTTATTGAAGATCAACTCCTAATTCTAGGATAAGTGGCTTTGGAAGAGTTTTTGTTATTAATTTTATTTTAATTATTTTATTAATTATTTTTATTTGTCTTAAGTAATTTTTTTTTACTTCTTTTTTACTTTTTACTTTCCAATTTTAAATTTAAAACAATGGCAAGAAAGTGAAACTGTTATGTTTTTAATTTTAATCAGATCTTATTTTTTATCTAATAATTCGATTTGATGATATCAAAATTTATACATGGAGAGTAATCCATTACAGGATTAAATTTTAATCAATCAATTTTGAAAATATGACTTAAAAATTTTTATGGTTGGTTTACGATTTTGGTTTTAGCAAGTACTTTGATGAAGTCAAATTTTAAAATTTATGAGGTAATAGCTAATTTAAAATTATCATTTATCAAATTCATAACTAACTAACAAAATAGTAATTACTTATTACTAATCTTATCAATATTTAAATTCTTATCCAATCAAAATAAATAATTTTTTATTGTATTAACAAATTATTTAATAAATATTTTTAAAAAAATTTCATTAATTTCATTGTAATATTGCAGTATCATGCAAGCATGCAGCTTGTAATATATCTACAGCAGAATAATTTTCACTAAGAGTTAGTTTAGCATTTGGGTTAGAAAAAGTTTGGGTTTAAAAAATGTGGTGAAAAAATTGTGCTTAAAAATTTTAAGTTTTTGATATTATTATTAAAAAATATTGTGAGTAATTAAAATATTTAAAAATATATAATAATAATAAAATATTATAAATATAAAAATAGTAAAGTGATTTTTTACTAAACATATTTTTTTCACTATAAAAGCATTTTTTTGATAAACTTTATTGCTCTAATTAAAAAAATAAATCTTTAAATTAAAAATAAAAATTTTTTTGGTTGTTTATCGTTGCATTTGAAATCAAAATAATTTTTAAATGCAAAAATTATTTTTAACAACAATATTAAATGATGCTTAAATATAATTTTTTTTTATTTGTGATATATATACATATATATATATATATGAATAATTTATTTTCATTGACACGCTGTCATGAAAAATTCAATGATCAAAACTTAATATATGAAAGTGGTTTCCAAAATTTATTATACATAAGTTATTTTTTATTAATTAAATAATATATTTTAATTATTATGTTTTTAACTTTAATTACATTTCCTAATTAAAACAACCAATTATTAAAAAAATTGATTGCGTTAGCATTTTTTAATCCCTTAATTTCAATAAATCAATATTGATATATATTAAAATTTATAGCATACAAGAAAATATATTATTATTATCTTAAAAAATTGTCTCCAAAGCAAGCCAAGGCAATAACTATTATAAAATTATTTTAAAAAAATTGTCTCCCATAATTTTCCTGTCCACATAGATATACTAAAATTTATTACTAATAGGATATACTAATCCTTTCACGAATAGGATTTTCCCTATTCGAATTCGATATAGGATTTCACTCCACCGCCGTTGCTCATTTAAATACTATTGTGAGTTCGCAACTTGCGATCACGATTCTGATTGTTTCAAACAGAAACTTTCTCTTCAAGTTTCTCCAATGGCTTCGGTTTCCTACCGCTGTAATGGCCTGTACCACGAAGTTTTTCAACCCAATACTATACCAGAACCCCATTACCCAGCTCCTCGTTTCGTCCAAATTGAAGTAACAATCACCCTCGATATCCTGATTGTCCGCCATGATTGCTTAATTGGCCGCTTCACCGAATACAGCAACAACTTCTCCCAAGAAACTCTTCGTTTCGATCTCCATGTTTTGAAAAACCAAGACCAGGCTAAGCAAATTCTTGGTCCCATGTTAACAAGACTTCGTATCAACCCAGAGTCTCTTACTTTTGACATTGTCATTGATGAGATTATCCGACATGGACTTAGAATCGGAAACTTGGCGTCCAACATGGGACGTAAAGTCTTGCCTTTACGTTTAGAGCTATGGGGAACAGTCGAAGAACACGTAAACAACGAGAGGTTTTTGGTCAGAAGAGCTTTGGAGGAATCAGCATTAGAGAGTAACTATGGCATGGTTCCAGCGAAGGAGTCATCGGTTAAGAAGATGCTGAAGAGGGTTAGAGTGGAAGATCGAGATGAACGTGAAAAGGGTGAAGAAAACATCAAGAAAAGGAAGGTGAAAGGCGAAGATTGCGTTATATGTTTGGAGGAAATCAAGGTTGGATCAGGTGCTTCTCGGATGCCTTGTTCTCATACTTTTCATGCTATCTGCATCGAAACATGGTTGAAGCAGAGCCATTATTGTCCTATTTGTCGATTTGAGATGCCAACTGAGAGTTAGGGGTTTCGTTTTTTATCTTTCTTGTCGTAGATAAACATCAAACCAATTCGAATTCTTGTATTATTTGTGAATGTCTTTCAAAAAAGATTTTGCTAGTAATTTGGTCTTAATTATTTTATGCTTCAAGTAGTAGCTAATTTTTATTTATTTTTAGAGTTTACTGTTTAGGTTTTTGTTTTTTCATAAGCAGTATTTCATTATCTAAAGAAACAGGACATAAGGATCTAATGGAAAGACTTGCTGAATTTTTTAAAAATTTGGATAAACAATTAAAACCAATGCCTAATAACTACCAAACTTTATAAATTCTTAGCATGCCATGTATGATAAATGCTTGATGTCCATACACCTCTCAGAAGAATAGCAGGGAAGTTTTCCCCGCCTGGAACGGTCAATACTCCAGCTAAGCTCTTCTTGCCAACTTCGAAACCTTCTACCAATGCCACACCTTTCTAGAACTAATCTCCAGGAGGTTACAGGAGAAGAAAACATGATCTCGATTCTCATCCTCAGCACTGCAGAAATAGCAAGTAGTTTTTGACAGTTGAATACCCCAACTTCTGATACGAGAGAGGGTACTTAATCTATCAAAAACAGCAAACCAAGTAACAAAACTAAGCTTTGGAAGAGAAGAGGAGTTCCCGACCAGGTTAAGCCAAGCCACTGAAACGTTTATCCTTGATCCAAACCCAAGTATCTGAAAGTGCAAACTTTCTAGACCTTGATGCAGACAACAACATCCTCTTCTGCATTAATTGTAAGATCAGTCAAAGCCTGATGTACATTCCTCAAGTCTGGAGAGGTGATGAGGGATCAAGTCCACTGTCCAATCTTCATTGAAGAGAACAGAAGCCACAGTTGCATTCTCAGCGATGGCAATCTGTGATGGAATGCCTCTGCCATAGGCAATAAGTGGACCAGTTTCAAACCTGTTGTAAAACAAGAAGTGTATTCTCTTCCCATCCCCAATTCTATGCTTCAAAAGCTTATTGCCTAAATTTCCCAATTTAAGGAGTTTCCTCCAATGCCAACTAGAATCTTGGGGGCAAGCAAGATGCCAGAAATTTATATCCCTCAAAGGACAGGCTTTTACCCAAGCTACCAAAAGAGAGCCAACTTGACTAAAAAGTAACCACGTGTTTAAGAAGGCATGCACCGTTCCATGATAGCATGTCTAATGCACTGTTTAGTTTAGTTGTGGCCTGTTTTTTATAGCAAGCAAGAAGGCAAGAAGCAACTTTAGCATACAACAAAATCCTTAACAGTGAAAATCATCCTTTTACTTTTAAATCTATTTGAAGAAGTTTCACGTCACATTAACACAAAATAAATTAAGATATTCTCTCAAAAGTCTCATGTATTTCTCTAAATAATACATTTTTTACTTCAAGTGCCTTCTTTTGCCATCTGGTATCAAAGCTGAATGCTCACAAGTCACCTGGAAAAATCTTTTTCATTCATCATATGCTTTATAATAAATTATTTATTAGGCTCTAAACATTCCTTTGAAATAAAGTAAAATCTTTTAGCATGTATGTTTTCATGGAGTTAATGTCTAAAGTGCATTCTTCCCAGCCATTGAGAGAGAGAAAAGCAAATGCTGATCTCAAAAGAAAACAGTGTACGATACCTCCGATGTCATATGAAATGAGAAAATGAGCAAAAAAGAGCATTTGTAGACTCCAAATTGATGCAGATACCACCCAAAGGAAAAGGGAAGCAGCCAAAATAGGGGGAAAGGAAAAATCACAAGTCCCCTGGGTCCATATACATTCTCAATGCAGGCAATGTTGGAGCAGTAGATGATAATTATGCAAGATAAAAATAAAAATACAGCAAGAAAAAGAGAGATTGAAGGCATTAGAGTATCTGCAAGCCTATGAAAATTGAAAGTGGAAAATCAAGAGAAACCACTATGAGCAAGATAGAAACCAAAAATGATGTTTCAGTTTACCAATGTACTTGTCAGTGGATGGGGAAGGTACAAGGGAAGGGGAAGACAGTAGAGAGCCCCTGACTATGTCACATGAACAAGTGTGGAAGAGATGGTTTCATCAAACAGCATTGAATAACATAAAAGGATGAACTAGTTTACATGTTACTAGAAAAGCCTGCCTATCCATGAAATTAGCCTTCAACAATATTTCCTGCTAACCAGTGTCAACTATCAGCCAGAGTTCCCCCAAACACTTCAGTGGGGCAAAATTTTCCTCGGTAAGGGTCTTAAAACAGCCCTAGTGAAGTGGTCAGGGGAACTCCAGGGAACAGCTGACATTCCCTTTCTCATCTTACAGTTTCTTGGTATATTAATGCACAGAAGGTTCACTGTATAAATAGGCAAGGCTCACTAAGCTTAGATATTGACAATGACACAGTTCGAAAGGGTGATCTATTGTTGGAAGTGAGTGAAATTCACAGCTTTAATGCTGCTGGAATTGAACCTGGTCAATATTTGAGGGAAAATGAAGGGCATAAAACAAGAGTAGCTAGAGGACAGAAAGATTTCTGGATTTCTCCAACTCTTTCATCTATAAGGCCTATCCTTTTCAACTTTTTCTTTTCACTTTTCAGAACGAAAAAAACTTTTTTCAAGTATAGCAGACCATACCTCATGCTTGGCAACATTAATTTGTGTTATTTCCTGCACTTTGAAGATTAAGTCATTAAGAAGTAGCTATAGGTTATAAGCTTGAAAAATAAGATCCGTTTTACAGATTTGAGATATTGAGAGGAGATAAGAAGTTCGGTCAGGTTTGTTTATTTTAGTGAAATCTCCAGTAGCATCTGGCCCACATAAAAATCCTGTTCCGGTTGGGTTTATACACCTGATTCTGGTTAGGATTAAGCCCAAAAGGAAGGGCTGGAAAAAGAGATTCAGTGAAAAAGATGGAAGAATGTACAGCAACAGGCAAGTGACACCACATGTTTTCTTTACCTCCCATTTATCCCATTGTTGCGTCTAGGTTCATTTGCCAGAGACTTCTATATTTGTGAATGAAATAAATGTAGCACAGACCGGGTAAATAGTGTGATTATTTGGCAGTACCTTACCAAGCAACCAAACAAAGTTGAAGTGATCTTTCATCGCATGATCTCTAGAGTTAGGCTTAAGAACTTTATTAAGGAACTTTGAAACTAATGGATGATTATCAATGTTTGGAAGAACTCCTAATGTCATTTGTTGTTTATATTCTGAAAGGAAAGACAGCTAGCTGATACTAATAGTAAAACTAAATGTGATTCATCTGAAATACTACAGCAAGGAATTCTGTTAAAAACAAAGCTAATTGGCACAAAAGAAGATGACAAAGTTATCTGATATACACATTGGTACTGGAATTCCCGTCAGACCCCAACTCTTTATTTTAAACATTATCAATCATATTGGTCCAACAAAAAACTCCTTCTCTAATATATGAACGATTAATCTAAACCAATCTTCCTTTTTGTGTTGGATCTTGCCCTGGTGCAATTTAACTGATTAGCAAGAAAGGTCTTTTTTTAAAAGCTTTGTGTGCATCAAGGAAACCTCATTCTCCAGATGCCAACCTTCTTTTTTATATTAAAGGGCTATAAAATCTCCACCCATTTTCTTTGGAGAAGTAAGAAAGAAACAGTCTCTACTTTCATCTTGTCAAGAGGCAAAGCTGAAATGATTCTATGACAATAGCCTAACCTTACTAGAATACCTATAAAGGATTGCCAACTAGCCATGAAATTATGCTTAATGATAGAACTGATAAAAAAAGCATAATTTCCTGCCAATTTAAAGTAGCTAGGTTGTTTACTTACCACGCAAACAAAAAACCAGTTACTGCGATCTCGATTAACATGCCCATACCATGCTGCTTGAATGCTAGCTATCTCATATCAAATCTAGCAGCGGCAAGCCATTTGAATCACCATTATAAATAAATGCAGAAAGAAGCACATTTTTGGCATTCTAATTAACCTTTTTTCCATTGGCTTTAGAGCTGTTTCCGATCCAAGGAAAGCAGTAGTTAAGTTTTTCTCAGTCAACTTTCACATTCCATGGAAGATTGAAGATATTGCATCCATAATTGTCTACAATGAAGAGAACAGAAGCACTCAATGAATTCTTGTTAAACAGTGGTTATTCATTTTACAGTGCTGTAATTTATATTTTAACTACATATAAGACTAGTTAGTTTCTGACACAGCAACCCGATGACAAATCCATTTCTTTATGTGTTTTAGCCTGTGGTTTCTACCAAAATTGAAATAATTGCTTTCCTCTAATTTGTTTTGTTCTAATCTTCTTCCTTCTAGTATTAAATTATGTCAGGACTATCTGCAAAAAAAACTTCAGTTGGGAGTTACCCTTAGTTTTGAAGGAGCACCTTCAAACAGATATCAGCTTGCTTCACGTGGAAACATCTGCAGACTCACCTCAAATGTTGCGTGAGACTTGCAATTAGTCTCAGTATTGCTGGTTTTTGGTTTGATTCAAGTGGGAGATATGTGCCAGGATAATTCCTCTAGGCAAAATGAATCTAGGCACGATAACAGGCCAGATGGATCCTTAGGAAGGAATTTGAGGTCAAATGTCACATAAAATTCTGTCCATACTTTTAGTCTCTATCCAGCATTTTCACCCGCATAAAATCGGAGCGGCTATTAATTGAAATCTAGTATTCACAATGAAGCTTTTCTGATTGTCATCTCAAAAACATACATATAGACAACTTCTAATTAAAGATAGTTTGGACTATTAACGACACATATATCCAAGTCGATTAAGGGCAATCTCAGGAATCCTTTTGCTGATTTACCTTTGTATAACACTTTTTGAACTATGAGAAGGATAGAAGAGAAAGCAAGATAGAAGTGTAGAAAAGGTGTGGGGAGAGCTCAAGCCCACTGACCTCAAGAATATTCTCTACCTCAGCATCTCTAGTTCCCAATGCCCACAATTCTGACTAGATTCAATTTCAGAAACTTCCCATGTGTGGAATTTGTTTCATATCTAACGCCCCCCAACCGGCCAAAAGGCCACAATTACTGAATTACATGCACATAGAGCCTTCACTATAAATAGGTAGGCTGGCTTTCTATTTCCTAAACATCTATCGACAAAGAAGAAATAGAGAGTCAGCTGTCTTCTGGAGTTCCCCTGATCACTTCATTGGGGGCTGATCTTCTTCGACCGTTAATAGTAGTAAGGTCCCTGACCTAATGAAGTGCTTGGGGGAGCTCTGGCTGGCGCCTGACAATGATTTGGAAAGACAATGTTGCCAGGTGATTCTATTGATCTTCAGCTTCAAGTTACTCTACAGATTACAGTAATAAGAACTTCCTTGAGATGATCATGAAGGCAGCCAGAAGGCCGGTTTATTTCTCTTTCTCTATCAATATAATTGCAGTGCCATAGCTGCAATGCATTCCAAAATAAACAGTCAAGAATGAGATATTACTTGTTCAAAACCTGAATGCCTCTATATTTGATACATTCTTATCATTTCAGAGAAGAACCCAATAGAGGCTTGCTAGGGCTTGTAGTTAGTATTGAATGTTCCCTAGTTTGTTTCTCCAAAACTTTGTTTCTATAAAGAATGATCATCAGTTTGCTAATAACTGAAATGTTACTTTGGTCATATCAATCAAGATATGGTTTAGAAATACTGCATTTTCTTTTGATTAAAAGTAGACCTAATATTATATATTTATGTAAACAATTTTTTGGATATGGTCGTAGACACCTAATTTAATTTGGGATCTAAATCGATTGGGTCTGATTTAATTTCATGAGCAAAGGCTCAAATTAATTGAGCTCAAATTTGATCCAAACTTGATCAAAATTGTGTTTTTACTTTATTTCTCTCTTTATATGTTTATTTATCTTTTTTATTTTATTACTTATTTTATTTTGATTATTTGTTATTTATCTTTAATTATATTTCTTTATATTTATCTAATTTTTTAAAATTTATTTGTTTATTTTAAAAAAAAGATAATTAAAAAAAAAGAATGAATAGCCATAAATTAAAAAAGAGTGACCGGTGATAATATAATTTTATCATGATTAAATTTGAAGTTAAACTTTTTAAAAATAAAATTTTTTTTATAATCCTAATTTTTAAAGTTGGAATCAATATGAAATTCTCTTTATTGTACCTTATAAATAGACCTTTAAATCACAGAATAAAAAGACATAACAATTAGAGAGAAATTGGAAAAAAAATAAAGAAAAAAGTAAGAGCAAGAGTTTGACAATAATTGAACACGACATTTCGACGTAATTACCAAGATTTTGGCGATCAATCTTAGAATCCGGCAACCCACACCTAAATTCATCGAGCCGTTTCCTAATCCTTTCTATCCAGTTTCGTGCTTGCAACCGAGCTCTACTTTAACCACCAAGTCGAGTCATGGTGTTTTGGTATTGTTTTCTTTTTCTTTTCTGTATTTTATTTATTTATTTATTTATGAGTTCTGTTTATTTAATTATTATTTATTTATTTGTGATATATTTCATTTGATTTTTTTTAATTTTAGAAAAATTGTTAAAGGAGTTAATTTTAAATTATAACAAATATAAAATAAAATTTTAATAAGATTTTGAAAATAAATAATAATTATCCAATAATAAATTTTAAAAATTACAAATGGTTAATTTCTAGAAAATTTCTAGTTGAGAAATTTTTTTTTTCTAAATTTGACTCAAATGAAAGAAAAATTTAGATAACATTTCAATAACAATAATTAATATTTATTTTCAAATTTAAATAAAAAATATAAATAAATTTAATAAAATTCTTGGAAATGACTTAACAATTATTCCAATGATGAGATTCTTAAAATTTTCAAATGATAAATTTTTAAAGAAATCTCTAAGTGAGGAATTTTTTTAAATTTAACTTAAATGGTGAAATAATTTATATGAAATTTCAATAAAAGTAATTTTATTTTTTTTAAAAATTAAAAATTAAAAATATGACTTTAAAAAATCTTGGTGTTAAAATATATGATGATTATCCAAAGATAAAATGTTAAGAAAAATCACAAATTGTTGAATTTTCATAAGATTTCTAAGTAATTTATTTTTAAAATTCAACCAAAATAGTAGAAGTATTTAGATAAGACTTCAAAAAAATAATTGTTATATTATTTTTTTTAAAAGATAAATGATGAATAAATGGAGACTAAATTTTAGGAAAGATATTTCTAAATTAGGTCCAAATTGTAAAAAATTTAGAAATGAAACTTGTAAAAATAAAATAAATTTTGAGGATAAAATTCTTAATAATTGCAAAATGAATGATTATCTAAGATATTTTTAGGTAAGAAATATTTCTAATTTTGGCCCAAATGGTGGAAAAATCATATATTTTTTCAATAAAAAATTAAAAAAAAAATGATTAAGTTAATTTCCGACAATAGAGTATTTTTAAGAAAACAAATGAGATTTTTTAATACTCTTAAGGTGAGAAAGTATTTTTAAGGATTATGCCAGATCAATGGAGAAGTCTTGAAAATTATTTCTAATATGTAAACATTAAAGTAAAAACTGTTAGAACCAAGATGATTATTAAGATGGGTATTGTGGGGGCGCTATAACTTTCTTTACACATAACTAAATTTCTAAATTTAGTTTTGAAATTCATACTAGAACATATATTTTTACGGATCCTTACTTAAGTTTAGGATATCCTTAAGATGATAGATTCATTAGGTGGCTAATCACACCTTAAAAAAGATTGGTGGTGACTTTTTAGGTTATGTCTAGCTATAAATTTACGAATTTATACGTTATGACAGTTTGACGACTCCACTGAGGACATAGAGAGTCAGTCCATTATTTAATTTTAAATTATCCTAACTTTTGGTTTGGTTGATCTTAAATTATTGATTATTCTTTGTTGGCATTTACTTTATTCTTTCACTTGGTAGAATTTTGAATAAAGATATATGTGTTTCTTCACACACATTATCATATGTATATGCATCACATGAGCTTTATACCCAAGCTCCATCCCTTTTAAGAGGGAGTAAAGTATTTACGCTATCTGAGATAATAATATCTGCAATGGTTAATGAAATACTTTCACTCAAATTGAATCTTTTTCGTTGGTAGCCTGTGATGGGTGTGGATTGAGATTGTCTTATTAGTCTGTGATAGACAATGATGTAAGGGACAATTTGGGAACTTGTAGAGTTAATCCCAAACCACATATAATAAGTCATAATGGACTTAACCTATAGGTAAAGCCATGTTCTTCCTTTTTGTAAAAATGATCCAAAATTAAGTTGTATACCTTTTGTTATACATGAGTTGTGCATTAACCTATTTATCTTTTTCTTTTTTCGTATTGGATGCTTACTTTGTTCTTATTTGGTACTCTCTGTTTATAAGAGTCATATGTAGGTTCATAGTTGTTTTACTTGTTTGTTTATCTATTTTCATTCATTTTATGCATCACATTAATTTATGAAGCATCATCATTCACGTAATGCATCCATTATAATATTACATAATATAGAAATATTTTACTTTATCTGGGGTAGTAGTTTAGTAAAAATAAGTGATCAATTAGAAGTGCAGATCCAAGCCTTGGAACTCATCCAAGAAAAATTGAGGCATGACTTACGAGAGGTGAAAACAAACTTGCCAAGTAAGTGAAAGGGGTTAAAAATCTTAAAGTGACCCATTCTCAAAAGTCCTTACCAATTCATGTGTACATTAAGCAACCAATTTGCCAAGATCAAAATGTCTCTCAAAATACCGATGCTGGTCTAAGTCGTGCCAATGCATCCAATGGTTTAAGAAAAGATCAAGTCAAAAAAGAGATAAAGCTTTCTAACTTCGTGCCAACCCCACATATTAGCCTATTCCCAAATCCTTATCCTCAACCTCAACAATCTTTTTTGACACCATAAATAGAACTTGATCACATTCAACCCTTACAGATTGGCCCAAACCCATACTATGGCCTAGTTATGAATAATGCTTATCAGCCTATTCAACAATCAAATTTTCCAATGAACCCTTAATCATATATACCCATTTCTATTCCAAGACTACACCTATAAGTCCACTTATGGCTTAACCCAAGAAATCATTGAGTAAGAAAAAAGAGAGAGCTATCATTGATCAAATCTTTGTGACATACAATGAGCTATTCTCATAAATTTTTCAAAATCTTTTGATCGCACTAGTTCTTTTAAAACCATTAGAATCTCTTTATCTTAAATAGTATAATGCTGAAGCTTGGTGTGATTATCACTATAGGAATACAAATAATTCGATAGAAAATTACCTTACCTTCAAACACAAGGTGCAAAGTTTATTCAAATTTGGCTTATTGAGTTTTAAGAAAGATGAAAAACCCAAGATTGTTGAGAGGTCATTACCTAATCATAATGGTTGAATTTATTTATGGTAGTACAATAATCTTAAAGTTGAAATATAAGACCAAGCAATAGATTTTAGGATTTTTAGGAATATTTTGGATATTTTGTTAAAACAATTTTTTAATTTTTAATTCAAGATTTTTTTTTCTTTTTTCTCTTTCTTATTATGTGTGATAACACTCAATGTATCCATTCATTCATATAAATCTTTTTTGTTTGCACACATTTATAGTTAGACATCATCCTAATTTGATAATTATGGTAGTAAAGGTTCAAGTGCTTGATTGTCAAGATAATTTATTCATTGAGCTAGAACAACATAGTTGAATTGAGAAAATGGAGAAAGCTCAAGATGAAATAAGAAAAGATCTAGCACAGATAATAAAAATGTTGGGAAATTTGAAAAAAGTGGAAAAAGCTCGCATACAAAAATCTCAAAGAGCACAATCACAGTAAGCACCACTTTTTAGGGCATACTCTTATCCCAGAATACTATCAAGAGCTGCACCAATTTTAATTCTTGATGATCTTGAAAAGTCAAAATAATTGAAAAAAAGATCATTTGAAACAGTAAAAAATTTAAGTTCTAAAAAGAATATAGATCTCATAAAAGAGAGGCTTCGAGCTATTAAAGAAATCAATTTTTATGGATCTATGGACGTATTTGAGCTTTGCCTGTACCAAATGTTATTATTATGCCCAAGTTCAAGGTCCCTAAATTTAAAAAATATGATGGGACTAAATGCCTAATGACATATGTCATTGTGTATTGCAAAAAGATGTCTACCTATGCTCGTGATTACAAGCTTTTGATTTATAGATTCCAAGACAATCTTACGAGGTCCGCTATTAGGTGATATGCTTAGTTGGATAGAACTCGCCTCACTTTATGGAAAGAATTGATTAAGGCATTTGTAACCCAATACAAGCATATTGTAGAGTTGGCTTCTGATCGGTTGTCTTTACAAAGCATGAAAAAGTAAAATGTTGAGGCTTCAGAGAATCTGCTTAAAAGTGAAGAGATGTTGCTGCCCAAGTTTAACAACCTCTAATAAAAAAAATTACAATTCTATTTGTCAACACTCTTAAAGTTTCATATTATGAGAAGATAATTGAAAATACAACTAAGGATTTTGTTACATGGTCATATCTGGATAGATAATAGAGAATGTCATAAAAAATGAAAAATTTAAAGAGAATAATATAGCTAGTATAAAGGAAGTTAATGCACTTAGAATGGAAAGAGGAAATGTTCAAGCTGTGATTTATAAAGGCGAACAAGCTAAAGACTTTACCCAATACCATATTTACCAGCCTTGTTATCCTGCCATAAATAACTTTTTTTAGAATCCTTACTTTCACCAGCCAGCACAACAATGAATTCTTTATACAAGTCCTTATCTTTCATCTACTATTCCATCATTAAACAATAAAAAGAGATCAAGAAATATTTTTTAAAAAATTTTAATTTTGATTTATGATCTTTTATCTCTATTGGTAAAGTACTAGTACCTCATCCCAGTTCTTTTAAAAATAATTTTTAATCCATCAGCGAAGAGTTATGATCCAAACAGTAAATGTGATTATCATATGGGGGCAATTAAGCATTCAATTGAGAAATATAGGTAGTTAAAAGAGAAGATTGAAAGTCTCATTCATAATGGCACTTTGACCCAAGCACTTTTTAAGTAATGAAAATTTGCTTTGTCATAGATTGATGTCTTGAACATGTATTGTGGGAAAATTTTAAAAGTTTGTAATAAGTTTTTATTTTTTTCAATATTACATAATTAATTTTTCAAATACATGTGAAAAATCTCAAAAAATTTTAGTGATTACTGTTAAGAATGAGCATCATGAGTCATTACCCTGAACATTTCATTCTTTTTAATTGGATGATTAAGAACCTTGAAAATCTTTAGCAATGAAAGCTTCACTCCACTTTACTATGATGAACCTAAAAAATCATTAATTTTCATTTGGGCTATGAGCAATTAGATGGTTATTTAATTTGTAAATCTTTTAATGCACTTTCCTAAGCTTTTGAATTTCGATGATTTAATGAGTATCAAGGCTATTTCAAACTCTTCACCACCCAAATCCCAAATTCGCACAAGCCATATTTTTTCAAGTTGTTCAGCATGTTGATTTATGCAACATTTTTCTCTTTGTCAGTCTTTCATCAAGTGATCTTCTGACTTCATCTTGGGACAAATCTACTGAAAAAGCTAAACTTACTTAATGTCCTAAATAACTTTTTTTTTTATTGTTTTGATTGATGAACATTCGAATGGATTATGAAAAAGAAGACTATTAAGCATTACTTGAGTAAAAAAATGAAAAAATGCATTATGAATATGAGTAAAAAAAAGTAAAAAAAAATATGATTATGATATCATGCATGTGAGACATTTAAATGAAGCTAAAATCAATGAGACAAAAAGTTATCTCTTGAGAATTATTTTTCAATGGAAGTATCCATACTTGAAATGAGAAATGGCTATCTTCTCAAATTCTTTTCATGAAAAAAAATCCTTTTGCTACCCGTTTTAAGCCTATCAATTTTTTCTTTTGAACCCAAACCAAGAATCATCCTTCAAATTTAAGGGCAAGTTCAAAAAATGGGAGATCTTATTAAGAGGGCATCTAATCTTGTTAAGGGGCTAGCAAATAATGCTTTATGCTATGGGGCAAGTTTGAAATAAGTTGAGTTTTAAAGTTTTTGAATTCATGCAAACAAAAAAGAAAAAATGAAGAAAAAAAATGCATATTTTGATGAAAGGAAAATGTCCTTTGGGAAAGAAATGATCATTAGTTCAATTAACCTTAAACACAAATTTTGGGCTTGTTTTTCTTTTCTTTCAAAACCTTAAACCCCAGCCCACGTTATGTCTTTTGAAAAGTTCATTTTGATCATGTATGGATACCTAAATTGAAAGGTTTGCTCATCAAAAAAATTATCAATTTGGTTTTAAATGAATTTTGCGTGCTTAAATGCATGATGGAGTAATCATAAAAGAATGAAAAAAAAAATAAGGCTTTAGGGTGAAAACCCGAAAAGGCAGTTTAGAGCAATAGTGAAAATTTGAAAGTAACTCATGAAACTGATTGATGCAATAAGTATTTTTTGATGAACCTCGATGCATTAAAGACTTTGATCAACCCTATTTTTAACAATTATTCTAAAATCTAAACCTTTTCTTTATTTCCCAAAACTTGGAGCCTAGTATAACTAGTCTTGGCATTCATTAAAATACTATATATCAAGAATTGAAAAGAGTACCAAAATAGATTGTACTTTAAAAGATCATATTCATTTGTGAACCTAAATAAAAAGACACTGACAATCCCTTTCTTATTTAATGGTCAAGTTTTCTTTAATAACTAAGATCATAATATGCCAAACCATTGCATTCTTTTAGAAAACCAAGTTGTAATTCATCACATTCATTCTAAATAGTAATCACCAATTTTTAAAAGATTTGATCTCATGTGAAAAATTGATATTAGAGTGGGGTAACATCTATTACTATTGGTGAAAATTTTATGAAATGTTCAAAATGTTCATTTAAATCTCAATACTAATTGTGGGAAATAGATAAGTACCATGTTGAAAGAAATATTTATAGGGCAAGGTGAACGCTAAAAGTAAAAGATTGTTAGTGAGAAAGATGGGGTTTGAATTTAGAAAATTTTGAAAATGTTTGCTTTAGTTTGTAAAAGAACATGCCAGCTAGTCCAGAGGTTATATCATGGAAAGAGAGAAGAAAATGTGGGTTTCTATAATCATATTATCATAATTCAGAACATATGGTATAGATTTTATGCATTGCATCCATTACATGCATTTCATGCATTATATCATCACATTCATTTCGAGTGTTGCACTCATTGCATATTTTAACAGACAAGAGAAAAATGTTTAAACTTAAAATTTGGTAAAAAAGAAAACTTTGATGTGGAGATTGAATAAGATTTTATCTCAAGTATTTGTTAAAACTTTTGAGTATCAATTTTCAAAAATTTTAGATAATACTTTTTAAAACCTCCGAGTATATCCTATAAGCTTTCGAATGCTTTTTCAAATACCTTTAGGCATAATTTTTAAGTCTTTCAAGCATAATCATCAAGTTCTCTAGGCAAGATTCATAAGTATTCTGAGTTGAATCTATTATAAGTCTTTCGAGCATAATCATTAAGTTCTTCGAGCAAAATTCATAAACCTTTCAAGCTGAATCTGCTATTAGATCTTCGGGCATAATCACCAGGTCTTTTAAGTAAGATTTATAAGTCTTCTAAACTGAATCTATTTTAAAATTGAGATTTGTAATATCTTTGGGCATGATCTTTTAAAACCTTTGAGTATTTTTTCTAAAGTTATGGAGCCTTTGTTCAAAGAAGTATTTTTCAATATTACGAATGATTTGTAAGACCTCCGAGCCTAATCGCCTAGTTCTTCATACGCAATCTATAAGATCTCTAGGCATGATCATCAAAACTTTTGAGTGTTGTCCTTATTTTTAAAGTTATGTGCCTATATTTTCGAGAAGCTTGACGTAAAAAAATAATAAAAACAAAAAAAAGATAAAAAAGAAGGGTGAATAATCTGAGCTCGGACGTAATAAGCCGTCTATATTTTTGCACAATTCCTGTTATACAAAAAATGTGCAAAAAAGGACAGTTATAGACACCCAATTTAGTCTAAAATCTAAATCAAATAAGCTTGATTTAATTTCAAGGCCAATGTCCAAATCAATTAGGCTCAAATTTGATCAAAGCCTAATTGTCAAAATTATGTTTTTACTTTGTTTATCTATAAATTTTTTATTTATCTTTTTTATTTTATTTTATTATTTATTTTATCTTTCTTATTTGTTGTTTATCTTTAATTATATTTTCTTATATTTATCTAATTTTTAAAAATTCATCTAGTTATTTAAAAAAATGATAATTGAAAAAAAATGAATGGCCATAAATTAAAAATGAATGGCTGGTGATAATGAAGTTTTATCATGATTAAATTTGAAGTTAAACTTTTCAAAAATAAATTTTATTTTTTTCCTGATAATCTTAATTTTTAGAGTTGGAATAAATTTAAAATTCTCCTTATTGTGCTTGGACATATGCATGAGCTTAATTTGTTATAAGTTCTTTGGACATAATCACCAAGTCCTCCAGGCAAGATTCGTAAGTCTTCTGAGTTGAATTTGTTATAAGACCTTCGAACATAATCATCAAGTCTTCCAAGTAAAATTCATAAGTTTTTCGAGTAGAATTTGTTTTAGAATTAAGATTTGTAAGATCTCTGGGTATGATCTTTTAAAACCCTCGAGTACCTTTTTTAAAATTGTGGAGCCTTTGTTCAAAGAGGCATTTTTCAATATTAGAAATGATTTGTAAGACCTCCAAGCCTAATCTCGTAGTTCTTCAAACTCAATCTATAAGACTTCTAGGCATGATCATCAAGACCTTTGGGTGTTATCCTTATTTTTAAAGTTATGTGCCTCTATTTTTGAGGAGCTTGAGGTAAAAAATAATAATAATAAAAACAAACAAAAAAGATGGGTGAATAATCTGGACCAAGACGTAATAGGTTGTTCATGTCTTTGCACAATTCTTATTGCACAAAAAATGCGTAAAGAGAGATAGCTGTAAACACTCAATTTAGTCCGGAGTTTAAATCAATTGGGTCCGATTTAATTTCAGGGTCAAAGGCCCAAATCAATTAGGCTAAGATTTGATTGTAGACACCGGGTTTGTCCGGTATATTTTATATATATATATATAATAATAATGATTTTAATAATAATAATAATAAAATTGGTTTAATTAAAATTAAAAATTAATTAATTATTTAAAAAAAAGGACAAAACAAAAAAAATAAAAAAAAAGGATGGCATTGATCCATTCCCCGGCACTACTGTCACCATACACTACCACCTTATCACACCCCTCTAATCACCCATATCACTGCCCGTTTACCCTACTACCCATGTCCTATTTACTACCCTCACTATCAAACCTATGCCACGCATGGTCGAAGCTTTATAAATAGAGCTCCTGACCGAACAGTTAAAGGAAGAAAAAAGAGGGAGTGACGTTACAAAAAAATACTGTAAAAAAAAAAAAAAAAACAACACAATATTTCCTGTAGGGAGGAACCTTAGCGTCAAAGCTCCCTGCAAGAATAAAAAAATCATATCAGTCTTCGTTTTACAAAAAAAAAAAAAGAAACAAAAAACTCAAAAAAGTTCAAACCCTGATCTACGTCGATTAGGGCTTGTTCTCCCAAAAAAGATCTCGGATCTGAACTCAGGAGGTCGAGATGAGCATTACGGTGAATTTTAATAATTTTTCGATCACCGACGGTCGGCACGACAGCCTGATGACCGGACGGCGAAAGCTCTGGAGCTCTCCCCTCGTTTTTTTTTAAACAGAAAAATAATGAACAAAATTTTTTTTTTCGTTATATATAAAGGCCTAAAGGCCAAAATGACGTCGTATTGGGCAAGGGAGATCCGTGTGTGGACCTGGACCCTACCTGAGGTTAGCGCAACCGACCTGCCAACCCAGTTCCTCAGCAACCCTGAATCGGTTTGATCAGATCGGCCCGAATAGCTCCCTAGACAGGCTTGAACCGTGCCTCAACCGGCTCAACTGAATTGCGCGTCGAACCGAACCTTTTTCGGTCCAACCAAATCGTCGTTGATCGGATCGTTGATCAATCCAGTTCAGGTAAAAATATTTTTTTTTCAATTTTCTAATTTTTTTATATATCATTATTTTTGTTATTTTAAGTTTTTTTTTATATATTATGCATGATAAGTCTTAAATTTGTTAGGATAAGTTTTTTAATTATTTTAATAATAATAAAAATGAAAATAAGTAAGATAATGATTAAAATATATATATTAAAAATACTTAAAATAATAATAATAATAATAGAATAATTATTATTATTTTTTCTACCTAGATGTTGGAGGGGGATAAAAAATATTTTCTTAAAAAAATAATTTCGCCTAGATGTTGGGGAGTTATTATTAATAAATTTTCATAAAAAGAAATATATAAGATTTTTTAAAATTAATTTTCAAAAGTCATTAAAATCAAACTTGCTTCGAAAATCCGCCTAGATGTTGGAGATTTTTAAAGATGTTCGTATTTTCTTAAAAACGATCCCTTAAATTCAAACCCTTAAATCATAACCCTAAACCTTTCATATCCTAAAATTCAAGCCTTAAAATACTGTAAACCTTAAAACCAAACATTCAAAACCTCTACTCAAACCCTTATTCAAAACCTTCTGAAAATCTTAAGGACATGTGTAAAAATTCCATTTGAAATTATTTGTTTCCGAATGCTACCTAAATGATGGGGTATTTAGGAAATTTTATTTCATTAAGTTTTTCATACAAGTTCTTAATTTGCTTTAATAATAAGATTAATAAATAAAAAGTATAATAGTAAATTGGGATCTTAAATATAAATAGTCGCACCTAAGTTTTGCCTAGATGTTGGAGAGTCGGGGTGGTCTCATTATATTTAATAATCCAACTTTAAAATTACATCTTATCCTACATAACATTCATTGGCATATATATGTTAGCATGTTATTATTAGAGATTATTTGTATTATTCTGTCTTTAATTTTTATTTATTACTTGGTAATAAAATATTTTATAATAAAAAAGAATAATACATTTAAATTTTTTTTTGATATTATAAAATAAAATAAAAATAACATTATAAAAGAAAAAATTCTTAGTACTCTGCCTGGATGTTGGAGAGTCACCAACAATTTTCTATAAAGAGTGTTATTTCATTTTAAGGATTGTTGTGTTAAATCTTAAGTGAAAAGAGTTATTTTAAATTCTGCCTAGATGTTGGAGAATTTTAAGATAATTCTTTAACTTAAAGATTTTTTCAATATTCTAAATAAAAATTTTAGCAAAAATATTTTTTAAAACGAAGCGAATTAGTATTAAATTTAAAGTCAAAACCATTTTTATCCAATACCAAAAATAGCACATAATTAAATGGTACCAATTTATGGGCGTTGTGGGGGTGCTAATCCCTCCCCACACGTAATCGACTCCCGGATCCAACCTGATTTTTTTTTCGTAAACCAAAATTTATCTTTTTGATAAACTTTAAACCCGTTTTTATAGTTTTATTAAAAAGATAAACTTTTGAGTAGTCAATCACACCCTAAAAAAAATTGATGGTGACTCGTTTTTATTTTTCTCGATTTTAAAACCCATTACGTTTGGCGGTCCCAAAACCGTTATGACATTGATCTAAGCCTAATTCTCAAAATTGCGTTTTTACTTTGTTTATCTATATATTTTTTTATTTATCATTTTTATTTTATTTTATTACTTATTTTATCTTGCTAATTTATTGTTTATCTTTAATTATATTTTTTTATATTTATCTAATTTTTTTTAAATTTATCCAGTTATTTAAAAAAAAAGATAATTGAAAAAAAGAATGAATAGCCATAAATTAAAAAAGAGTGGTTGGTGATAATGTTGTTTTATTATGATTAAATTAGAAGTTAAACTTTTCAAAAGTAAATTTTATTTTTTTCATGATAATACTAAATTTTGGAGTTGGAATAAATATGAAATTCTTCTTATTGTGCTTTGACATATACATGAGCCAAATCTGTTATAAGTCTTCTGAGCATAATCACCAAGTCTTCCAGGTAAGATTCGTAAGTCTTTTAAGCTGAATTTGTTATAAGTCCTTTAGGCATAATCACCAAGTCCTCTGAGCAAGATTCATAAGTCTTTTAAGTTAAATTTGTTTTATAATTGAGATTTATAAGATCTCCAAGCATGATCTTTTAAAACCTTTAGGTACTTTTTTTAAAGTTATGGAGCATTTGTTCAAAGAAGTATTTTTCAATATTAAGAATGATTTGTAAGACCTCCGGACCTAATCTCTTAGTTTTTTAGACGCGATCTATAAGACTTTCAAGCATGATCATCAAAACCTTTGGGTGTCATCTTTGTTTTTAAAGTTATATGCCTCTATTTTCAAGGAGCTTGACGTAAAAAAATAATAATAATAAAAATAAAAAGTATATAAAAACAAAAAAAAGGATAAAACAAGGAGGGGTGAATAATCTGCACTTGGACGTAATAGGTTGTTTATGTTTTTGCATAAATCCTATTGCACAGAAAATGAGAAAAAAATGAGCAGCTGTAGATATCCAATTTAGTTTTGGGTCTGAATCAATTGGGCTCGATTTAATTTCAACGCCAAAGGCCCAAATCAATTAGGCTCAGATTTGATCCAAGTCTAATTTCAAAATTATGTTTTTACTTTGTTTATATATATATTTATTTATCCTTTTTTTATTTTATTACTTATTTTATCTTGCTTATTTGTTATTTATCTTTAATTATATTTTCTTATATTTATTTGGTTGTTTAAAAAAATAATTAAAAAAAAAGAATGAATGGCCATAAATTAAAAAGAAGTGATTGGTGATAATGTAGTTTTATCATGATTAAATTTGAAGTTAAACTTTTCAAAAATAAATTTTTTTCATGATAATTTTAATTTTTGGAGTTGGAATCAATATGAAATTCTTCTTATTGTGCCTATAAATAGACTTTTAAATCACAGAACAAAATGACACAACAATTAGAGAACAGTTGGAAAAAAAATAAAGGAACAAGTAGGAGCAAGAGTTTGATAGCAATTGGGCACAAAATTCTAGTGTAATTACCCAAATTCCGGTAACCAATCTTGGAATCCAACAATCCACACCTAAGTTGAGTCGAGCCATTTCCCAAACTTTTTCAGCCAGTTTCATGCCTGCAACTGAGCTCTACTCTAGCCACAAAGTTGAGTTATGGTGTTTTGGTATTATTTTTTATATTTTTCTTCATTTTATTTATTAATTGTTTTGGTATTATCTTTATTTACAAGAGCTAATCTTATTCTAGGATTAAAATTGAGCTACAACTACTAGCGAAGAATTTATCTAAAGGAATTCATAACCATTTGAATAAGTCCAATTGTTGAATCAGCTAAGTCTTATCTGAATCCTTTGAGCAGGTGCCTCTTCTGTGAGCTACAGTCTTTAAGTCTGGGGTCAGAGCTGCTGCTGCAAGTGTCAGACGTGCAACCATCTTCCGAGCTTGCGCCTGCTGAACTTGCTGAGTTTGAGTGGCTCTAATACACCAGTAATAAGAACTTCCCTGAGATGATCACGGGGACTACCAGAACGGCAGTTTATTGCTGTTTCTTCATCAATATAATCGCAGTTGTATAGCTGTAACGAAACTCAGCAAAACTAAAGCAGTCAAGGATGAGACATTCCCTATTCAATCAACCATCCGACAAAAAAAAGAAAAAGACATTCCTATTCAACAATAATGAACGCCGCCTTAGATTTATTACATTCCGAGCATTTCTAGAAAATCTCAATGGATGCTGATGCTTACGTAAAAATTGAACTTAGTACTTTAAGTTATGATGAACCAACATAAATTCTACTACGTTCTTGGCTAGACCCTTCAAACTGATGTTTGCTGTCATTTGTTCTTTCCAAAGGATTGTCAGTTTGTCCTAATGTTCCTTTGATCATAGCAATCAAGAAGTGGATTTAAAGGAGTATCCTTTTCTTCTAATGTTGATTGAAGAGAAAACAATATCCAATCAGGGATTAGACTTGATCTTGATCTTCTGTTTGTTTAACACTATATGTCAGTGAATATCTCATGCTAAATTGAAACGGGGAAATTAAAAAGTGAACTGATTAAAAATGCAGAAGAATCTTTACTTTGCCTTTCATGGTACTTTATGTAGATTCAAAAGTTAAGATGAAAAATCTTTTCAGCTTCGTAAATAATTTGAGCAGTATCTTCAATGATACTGCAATTCCAATGTTATGTCAAAACTCAATATGAAGAAGGATAATTACAAACTAATGGCTGCTATCCACATGTATAAGTATAATTAAGGCAATCAAATTACATGGATAAAATTTCCAAAATACCCTTACTAATAATATTATATAAGGATAATTAGGCTCCACACGGCGTAATACTGTAGCCAAATTATCAGTCTAGAATCTTTATATTGGCAGGCTCCCCATTTTCATATGGTCCCGTAAGGCATGCAGAAGGGGGCATCATGCCATGGATGATCTTTATACTTAAGGGGAAAAGGTATATTTTCAATATGAAACGTGAGACACGCATAACACAAACAAACTTTTGACCAATTTCGACTGTTTACCAGCTAAGCAGCTGGAAATCAGTCACTTTAACGCTTGATAATCCCCGCTTCAGTCTGGTATAGCTTACTTTTAAATGTGAAACTTGACATGCTATATTTGTTCTAACAATCCAAAACTTCTAGCATATATAGCACTCTGAAATGAAATAAATGTATAGATAGAAGTCCGTTCCCATCCCTTCAATAATAGTATAATTTTTCCTTGCCATGCTCTATACCCAGACTCCCAGAAATAATGGCATCATAGTCATTCTTCTCGTGGCTATGTGTTCTTTTGCAGCCATGGATTATACAGACGCTGCTGTAAGCTTCATTATTTTTCTCAAACTCTATTCTTATATCATCTTTATTCATTATCTCATTACTTTTGGACTTTGGCCCTGAAACAAAAGTTTATTTACTAACATAAGATTCTGCCATATGATTCTCAGTGGCTAAATCATGGGGGTGATTTAGCTAACAGAAGTTATGCTGCTGGAGAAGTATTTCTCAACCCAATAACTGTCAAGAACTTGGCATTAAGATGGGCATTCTCTGCTGGCAAAGACATATCAGCAACTCCAGCAGTTGCAAATGGAGTAGTCTATTTCCCATCATGGAATGGATATTCGTATGCAGTAAATGCATTCAATGGTGCCCTGATATGGAAGCAGAATCTTAGTGAGTTAACTGGACTAACTGGCACTGGAGTTGTTGTAAATGTTACGGTGTCAAGATCAACCCCAACAGTCGACGGTGACCTATTGATTGTAGGGATATACGGGCCAGCAGTTGTGACTGCTGTTGACCGATCAACAGGGAGACTTGTTTGGTCTACTAAACTAGATCCGCGTCCCCGGGATCTGATCACTGGTTCTGGAACAGTTTACATGGGGTTAGTCACCTTTAGATTCTATCCTTCCAGGGTTTTTTCTTTTTTTTTGTTAAAGATTTATTTATTTGATTTTCCTGCAGGGCGTTCTATGTAGGAATGTCATCTCTACAGGAGGGATTACCACCAGGCAATGCTGCACTTTCAGAGGCAGTGTTGTAAAGCTAGCCCTCCGAACCGGGGCAATCTTATGGCAGACCTATATGCTTCCAGATAATGGAGGAAGATTGGGAGGCTATGCAGGAGCAGCTGTATGGGGAAGCAGTCCTGCTATTGATATAAACAGGAGATTAGTTTATGTGGCAACTGGGAACCTCTACACGGCTCCTGCTGAAGTTCTAAAATGTCAAGAAGAGCAAAACAATCAGACAAAACCAAGTCATCCTGATCAGTGCATAGGCCCTGATATAAACTGCAACTCGATTGTAGCCCTGGACATCGATTCCGGAAGGATCAGATGGGCCAGGCAATTGGGGGGCTATGACATTTTTTATTTTGCTTGTCTAGTTCCTAACAACCGTGACTGTCCTCCGGGACCTAATTTAGATGCGGACTTTGGAGAAGCTCCAATGCTCCTAAGTATAATTTCTAATGGCACATTTCGTGATGTTGCTGTTGCAGTGCAAAAGAGTGGGTTTGCGTGGGCTTTAGACCGTGACAATGGTGATATAGTCTGGTTTAATATAAGTATGAAACTGTTCTTTTTGCCTTTCTGATGCAAATCATTAAAGTTGCAGCAAAGTAGACAGGGAAAATAAAGCGATTCTATTCACATGAAAACCACGCATTTTTGTGACTAAAATTTGCAGTCGTCAGCTCGCAGGACCGGGTGGCAGTGAGGGAGGAGGACAATGGGGTGCAGCCACAGATGGAAGAAGAATTTATACCAACATTGCTAACAGCAACCGCCAAAGTTTCATGCTCACACCATCTAACCAAACAATAACTGCAGGGGCATGAGTAGCTTTGGATGCTAATACAGGAGAAATTGTATGGTCCACCGCAAACCCCAGCAATGACACTGCCCAGGCGCCAGTTACAGTGGCCAGTGGCGTCCTTTTCGCAGGGTCCGTAGCCCCTAATGGACCCATATATGCCATCGACGCCAACACAGGGAATTTACTATGGACATATAACACTGGTGCTACAGTACGGTGGAATATCGGCCGGCTATGGATGCATTTACCTGGGAAATGGATATACAGTTGGCCTGGCAAGGTTTCACCCCACTTGGACTCCAGGAATTTCACTTAATGCATTTTGCATTGGCTAAGGGATGACCTCGGCAAAGCCAGTAGGAAGCAAGAACTATCAACAAAATTTTCAACCTGTGGCTGTACCATGAAATAAAATTACCAAATTCATTCAAACTTCTTCAACAAACCCCAAATAATACTGACAGCATCCCGTAATATGTGGAATTCTACCCCAAGTGGAGGAGATTTATAGCAAAATGAGGTCAAGCTTTACCTTTCCTAGCAAGCACCAACCTCAACAAGACAAGGAACACAAGTGCCTCCATACTTGGCACTCAGGTTCCATCTCGTGATCTTTTGATTAAGATCACATTCAAGGAGCTATAACATCCTCTGACCTCAAGACATTTATTAATGTACTGAGTCGAGAATGAGTAATAAGACTAACAGTGTTCAAACCAGTAGGTTTGGGCATACAGTAAACCCTACAGAATCAACTCAATATGATGGAACATTAACATCTACGAAATCGAAAAGCATTACATTTGCAGATCAGCACACTGTCTCCGTCATGATATTAAATGGAAAGAGATTATCATGTTTGAACTAGGATACAAATCGGTGAAAACGGGAGCTAACGAATTATACAAACACAAAAAAACCAAAAGAGACCAAATAACCAACTGTAACATCTATAAATATTTACCGATCTACACTCCTGAAAGTCCTAACGAAACTTAAAAATGCACCAAGCGAAAAAAAGATTAGATGATTAATTCTCCTGGTTCCACAGCCACAAATCAGAAGTGACAACATATAACAAAACTTGAATTAGGTTGCATATCCGCTTAAACTCCACGAGAACTTCAATGAAAATGCTTTCTTGTGCAAAATTACCTCCTCCATTCAGCTCTGACCACCTTATCTGAACCAAGCCAACAATAACGAACAGTCATCATGCAGAATAGGCATAGAGGGAGAGAACCTTACTTGACGTGAATATGAGAAATACAGATACGATAAGCTAAGTAAAATAAAATAGAAAAAAAAATAAAATCAGACACCAAATGGTGGCATGATACTCACACAAAAACCAGAAATCAAGGGTGAAGGAAACAAACAACTAGATTTTGTACAATCTAGCAACCCTAATTCTTGGGCAAGCAGGAGAGTTAAGTGAAATTAAAAGCCCAACTTGAAAGAAAGATTCATAAAGCAGAAATAATCAGCAAAGACCCTAAATGAACATCAGGTTCAGATACCACACTAAAAATGAAATTTGCATGCTCGATATTACATAGAACTACCAACATATGAGCATGCTTAAGTAGACATATAGACGTGAATGTACATACATTGGTGGGAATGAATTCCCATGTTCTACTGAAAGAATGGGGAATAGCTAAGTCGGATATCCATAGATAACACTGATATGGCAAAACAAAAACAAAAATGGAAAGGCATAAAGCATCCAGTGCTAAGTCGTGCTCACCACTAGTATCTCTAGAGGATGATAGAGATTTGTCACTGCAGATAGCTCCTTTGCCAGCTACTTGACCCAGTTTTTGAGCACGTGGTGACAGTGAACTTAGATTGCTATTGGTTGAAGATGGCAGAGAATATCGCCTGTTTAATCCATTTTTCTCAACCACCTCACGGATAAACCTTGAGGAGCCTTGACCCTTAAGTCTAGCTTTTGCAGATTCAGTTGGTGCCATATAACTGGGCACTTTAGGCGTGGTATTTAAATCATTTTCTTGATTATCAATTTTTGCAGGGAAAGAAGCTCTCCTTTGGTTTGCTTTTGAGTTCTCATTGCTGACCTGCTCATCCTTAGAGGTTAACTCCTCTGTTACTGGCATGTTCTCAATTTTACCATTATTTTCTGCAGGTGGCAAGTCAACTGCAGGACAAACATTAGACTCATCAAGAGAAGCATCTTCGGAGGAAATTTTCGGACCTGCCTCAAGATTTGACAGTTTTGATAGTGTTGCAGTCACATCTCTCATCTTCTCAGCAGATTCTTGCTCTGAAACATCGGGAGCATCAGAACTAGAAGTTTTCTCTAGAGTCTGTTTTGTTCTCTCATTAACAACCTCGGACTTATCTGAAAACTCCTTTGCAGAGCCAGAAAGTTTTCTTAAATTGCGTTTAACCTTCTCAAGCTCATTTTGAGGATGCTCCCGAACTGAATCTGCTGGGTTGCCAGAAACTCTCCTTGGACCTCGTTTTTGTTTTTCATACTCTGAAGTAGGACGACTAGACCCATTTTCAACTTTTGCATTGGACAGTTTCCTAACACTTCGCTTTGTTTTTCCTCGTCCATTTTCACCACCCTTTTTCTGATACTTCAACGCCAGGCTCCTAATTGGTTGTGAAGGGGATTCCCAAAAATGTGACCTTGTCCAGCGTTGAAGCCAGTGCCAGGATGAGTTAGGCTCCTCTGGACCATACTGAAGTCGTAGAGGTAGTACAGGAGGTGATGAAAACAGAATCTGAAAGTTATGGAAAAGCATGATCACACATACAGTTTGGCACAGCAGTGAAAAGTACATAGCAAAACCGGCATAAGTTGAGACATCATGATTCTTGCTATTAACAACATGCCATAAGCTAGGAACAGGTACTTAAGTAGTGGCATACATCAAAAACATTTATCACTGACAGTTACTCCATATTAAAGAGAAAGGAGCCAACAGAAGGATTACATTTTTCATATGAAATATTTTAGCACTCATGATAGAGTTCTAAAGTTTAAGCATGGCATAATAAGACTCTTTTGTTTATGTTATAACATTTCACAATGTACAACAGCAATGAAATGCAACCTTGGCTTCTATAAAGATGGCACACGTGTATTACCAAGTCACACCTCCTAAACCGATTAAACGCTTCCTAAGATTTAAGTCCTCTGAGAGAATGTTTTAACAAAATATAAAAAAAATTAAGACAACTAGTTTGGTGGCACAAGCAAGAATTTTTAGGAGCATGAAAAATATCCTAAAGGCCAAACATCATGGACTTTCGATCAGCACAAAAGTAAAAGTAGATACTAAGCTGAATCCAATAGCAGTATCAGAAAGCAAAAGTTAGAAAAACACTATACCTTCTGAACAAAGGCATTACTTGACAAATTCTTCACCTGAGAAGATATGCTTGCTCTGAAAGAATCCAAGCTTTTAGAGCTCTGTTTAAATAAATAAATAACAGCAAGCTTAGAAGCATGATATGTTATGTACACTTAGCTACTCAGGAAGCCACAGAATGAAACAAAAAGGAGGTATATTTTGACTTTCAGATAAGCATCCCGAACTAAAATAATCCTTTAACATTAACGCATGGATACTATACCAGTTCCCATATTAATATTGATATAATCATAAACATACCTTTATTATCATAGGCACTTTCACATAAACAAAAAACATAACTAGGGCATAAAAGAACTTGCGTTTCCAGTTTTTTTTTTTTTTTTTTTTCCGGAAAAGCTAGAAAAGACAAGCCATCATGCACTGGTCCAGAAGAAAAATACCTGGAGCAGTCTTTGATGTTTTTCCTGCACTTCAATGCCAATATCTGAACATCTGACCTTTTGACCACGAGCTAGTGCCTGGAACTTAACAATTCCCCATGTAGAGCATAAAGTAGCAACAGCTTGTCTTCTAACCAAGTGACCACGAATAAGTGCTTGCAGCCTTATAATGCCCTTAAGGGTTCGAAATGCCCGGCGAGCCTTTGAACATATAATATTGTCATCAATAAAACTGCACTATTTTAGGGAGGATGATGATCCTTTTATAAGGTCATGCAAACAGTAGACAGTAGATTCTGTACTTTTATTACACTTTATGCAAATCCATACTTACAAACTTTCCGTTTAGGAGTCATATGGTAATATAAATCAGTATGTAGTCAAATATTTTCAAATCGAAATATCTCTCAACAAGAAGATGCTTGTAGGAAAATGATACGTGTGTTAATAGGAAAAGCTACATTTAGTCAAATGAGTACCAGACAACCCAAGTTACTGTAATCAACACCCCAAAGAGTTTTGCACTTCCTTACACTGCCTATACCATTTTCTTCAACAGCCATTGCTTATGCTATTTTCTTCAACAACGAGGGGCTAAATTTTAAAATATATACATACACACAGTAATGAAAGTATGAAATAACTATCAAATATAGAGCCAGCAGCCATTTGTACGGTCTGACATACACAAGCATTTGAACGAAGAATTGATAAAATATTTTACCACCAATGAAAAGAAAGGTCTAGATCATACCGTTAAAGAATGTAGGAAACAATTGTATCTCATTGAACCCTCACATAAATTTACCTTTAAATACAACCAATCATCACCAAAACCACAAGGCATGATGCAGAGCAAGAGAGGTCCTTCATTACAACCCAAATGCCAACTCAAACAAAATAAGCAGAATAGAGAAAGTGCATACAAGCTACGTTACTGCCAACAATAATCAGCAGAGTTTTCACACAGTGGAATGAATACTATAGCAATAAATGTCTTAAACATTTCATTACTCTTCATGACCTTTAAGTATAACAGTAACCTTAAGAGAGAGTAAGCTACCAGATAACCTCTGAAAGCAGCCTGTGCCTTTGCAGCAGCTTGGTCGAGCCTAATCCTATCAAGATCTTCTGGGTTACCAAAGTTACTAACTGCAACATCATTTCCATCCACTTTTGAACATGGAATATTGACCCCATCATTTGGCAATTGGGTGGTTATACCCTTCTCAGAATCCACTACATTCCTAGCACTGCTCACCAAAATAGGTGCAGAGATTGATGGAGGATCCAATGATAGGTCAGACACAGTTACCCTGGAAGAAACCAATACCTCTCCTTTATTTGCAGCATTCTGCACATAATTGAACAAGAATTAGAATATGTAGCATTTCCAGCCTTCAAAAACTATTTAAATATTTAAAGATAATCATTACTTTCTTACCAGCTTCTCCCTTCCTTTTGACAAATTGGACTTTGAAGATTTCTTCCCAAGAAGCAAGGTCTTGATCCATTTTGCAGGGGATTTTCCCATCTCCGTTAAAACTAAAAATAATTAAAATCCCGAGTTTTTAATCTGGAAAAAAAAAAAAAACTGAGCAAAACCTCAATATTATCCGGGTTCTAGCATAACATGTAAGCATTAAATAAAAAAAAAAAGTAAAAGCATAGCATTTAAAAATCAACCAATGTCCTATCTTAGTACAGCTTGCAATTAATGGCAGTTAAAATTTTAGTACACTACATAATCAATAGCTTGCTACCTACCATAAAAGATAAAAGACTAAATTCTATCTTATAAAAAACACAAATCGATATCGAACAGGACACCAACTGAAACTGTAAAACCTAGACAAACAAAATACTAGAAACAAAGCTCGAAAATTTTACTGTCGTTTTCAGATTTCCTTCACAGTCTCAACAGTAAAAAAACAAAGATTAACAACCAAAGTTCACATCTACTTAGGTTAAGGAAAATCAAGACAAAAGAAAAACAAGCAGAGATCTGGTCCGTGTCGGCAAAACAGAATAAGGTAAAAAAAAAAAAAAAAAAAAAAAAAAGAAAAGGATCAAAAGCTTTCACCTGGAAATGCAGCAAACTTTAAGCCCTAGTAAGTTGCCATTACTGGAAAAAAAAAATAAACAGTAAACATTAGGAGATCTGAAGAACAAATTTTATGTCTTTGTTTTGCAAACTTAAAAGGATGAGAAAAAGAAGCTGTAATGTTAAGAATGAAGAAAATAAACGTAGCATTAAAGATCATTACCGAACAGGATGCCTCGAACAGAATCTTTGAGAAGGTTTTTTTTTTTTTCCTTTTATTTTCGTTTGCTGTTTAGGGAGTGAGCTTAAATAAATGCCTACAAAAGTAAATTTTGAAAAATAAACAAAAAAAAAAATTGTAAATATTTGGGTAATGTGGGGGGAATTGGAAAGAATCAAACTGCCTGCTTTCGCTGGGCCCTCAAAGTTGGCCCCTTTCAAGTCCCCATAAAAGACCCGATGGAGATATAAATATGGTCCCGCTGCCTTCCCTGCTCTGCTTTTGCTGGTGACCTGTCTCAATTTGCTTCAATTTCCTATTTATTTTTTTGTCTTTTTTCCATCAATTCTTTAATGTTTTTTTTTTTTATTTTAAAAGTTCTAATTCGTATTTAAATTCATCACTTAGTTTAGTCATTAATTTTTTAAATACTATACATTTATTTATTTAATGATTTTGTTAACAAATATCTTTAAATGTTTTTTAAGGTTATTAAATTAATATTAAATTTCATAAATTCTTATATTTAATGAAAAATCCATTTAATAAGCATTTTTTTACACCAAATAAACTCATTCTTTTGTTTAAAAGTCTTTATGTCTCTCTGACAAAAAAAAAACCATGTCTCTTATGTTATTTTTAATAATGATATTAAAAAAATTAAGTTGACACTTCAATTTTACATTGAAAATCTATTATAGTATATAAATTTAAATTTTAAATTTATAAAATTATTTTTAAAATAAAATTATAAAATTTGTAAATAAAATAAATAATATTTTATAAATTAAATACGAATCTGTATAATTAAAAGATTCTTTTGAAGCATTAAAACAAACAAAATTAAATGTACTTACCTTACTCATGTAGTGGGGCCGTTGTCAAGAGTTCTAAGATTCCTTGAATGCAAGAGAGGACTGCAAACTTACATCAATTAAAAAATGCATGGTGGTTGCTGTCAGGTTGGCTGCCGATGATAGTTACTAATAACTAATGGGATTATTTTTTTCATGGACTAAAGTAATTAAAACTATTAATGATGGTTACTAAGAGTTTATGACAATTTTCAACGGATTAATTGTTGTCAATTGAGTGTAAAATCAAACAAGAAAGGAGTGTAATTAAGCGGACAGTTGTCCAACATATAAAAGAGATTAGACAGACAAAAGCATTTTTAATCAACAATCACTCCTAAGGTTTAGTAGATAGTTATGATTTTCTTGTTAAACTCGGATGGGTGGTTCGGTTCTCGTAAAAAATATTTCGAAAAAAAAAAATTAAATGTATTAAAAAAATGATAAAATTTAAAAAATACTTGATCGTATTAAAAAAATCATTTTGGACTGACCCAAGTAATTAATAGTGGACTTCTGGGCCGTCTGATTTTTAAGAATATTGTACATAACTCTGGGCCAATGACTCCTTGTGAGATTGGAGCAATTAAGGAGAGTTTAGCCCAGCCCAATGTGTTTTACAATGACAAAAACCGAATTAGACACTTCTTCAAAGAATTGAGCACAAGGATTGTTGCTTCATGGTCAGAAGATTTTAAACTTGATTTTTTTATAATGCTTGATTATTTGATATGATTTGAGTAAAAAATTTGATTAACGTGGAATAACTATTCCATATAATTATTTTTTTTTTTGTATTGTAGTAAGTTGGATATTCTGGCCAGCAATGAGGCAGAAGCAAACCCTCATTAATGGGTCGGCCATTGGTGGCGTCAAAGCTCTACGTTTCAAACCAGGCAGGAGTGATGGAATCATTTATGCTTTTGGCCTTTTAGCCTTTTTAGTTTTTACCCAACGGAGATGACAGGATCCCTTTCTTGAAGGTTGTTGAATAACTTTCCTATAATATATATATATATATATATATATATATATATATATATACTGTAAGTTCAAATGACAAAAGGCTATCCTCTGTTCTTGCATATCATCATCTCTGTTCCCATATTTTCTTCTACATGGATGATAGGATTCACTTTATTTTAAGCATTTTTAAATTGCCAAAATGCATATTTCCGAGGCATACCATGTGCATCCTTACTATATAAAGCTGCCTTCCTCTACCACATTACTACATTAGCATATCATGTCTCAACATACTTTTTATGAAGTTCCCTGTTTAACTTTGCTTTTTTCTAAGGTCGACTTACAATTAAAAATTTTATCTTGAATTGTAACATGAAAATTTTATACTATTATTTATACATCGCAATATATAAAGGTAAATTTTATCATGGTCCTTAACTTTTTTATTTTTGTTCCACTTTAACCTCTAACTTTGAATTATTTCATTTAAATCTTTAATTTTTTTTTTTAAATGGTTCCATTTTAATCTTTGTTTCAGTTTTTTACCAGTTAAGAAAAATATTGACTTGAAATGGGAAGAAAATGTTCATGCGAGATATTACATTAATTTTAACTAATCAATTTGATGAAAAAATTAAAATAGAATAATTTTAAAAAAATAGGATTTAAATAAAATAATTCAAAAAGCAGAAACTAAAATGAAATCAAAATAAAAAAATTTGCGGACTATATATTAACAAATCACAAATAATTTATCTATAAAGGATAACAATGCATGATTATAAATAAACAATTAAACTTCAAATTATTTCAATAAAAATAAAAAAAAGGCTAAATTGAGAAAAAAAATACCAAATTCTTGAAAAAGCTCGTCACATTCTTGATTAGATAGCTAAATTAGTGCCTATTGTCGACTTGTGGAGAGAAAGCTATGGCTTCCATTATCTATGAAAAGGGCCAAAATAACATAATCAACAAAGGCAGCTAAGCCAAGGTGGAAACAGCATCTATGCCATCCACCAAAATTATACAGTAAGATAATAACAATTAGGTGGAACCAACGCATCATTAAAATCCGAGTATCCGGCTTCGACAAAAAGACAACAATTTTACCCCTTTTTTTTTTTTCATCTCGCCGACAAAACGGCATTTCGGACATGAAACAACGGCCAAGGGGGCCGTTGTCGTCATTTTCTCTTATAATTCTACAGGACCCTTATAAAATATGAAGAGTTTTAATGATTTTTTTTTTTCGTAAATTTTTTAAAAATATTTTTGAGTAAAATTATTTAATTATTATCTTTTAAAAATTTTTGAATATTCATATTCTGTAAATTATAAAATTTAACGGATATAAAAATTCAATAAATTATATAATTTATTAAAAATTTATTTTTGAAAAGTTAATTTTTAAAAAATTTCCAAAAAGGATTTTACTGGAAATTTTTATTAATTGATATAATGAAAATATTATTATTGAAAAAAATCATAAATTTTAAAATTAAGAAAAAAATAGTTTATTATTTTGTCTTGGAAAAGAATAAAATCGTATTGCTAATGTACTATACATAAAATTTTCATGTTACCATGTAAAATTTAATATGGTAGATCGCGTACCTTAGGATCAGGATTCATTTGAATTGCATGGCAGGGCCTAGTTCATTACAAATATATATATATATATATATATATATATATATTGACATTCCCACTCTTTCTTGGATCTTTGATTCTCATTTTCTTCAAGTTATTTGAAAAAAGTTCTTTCACTTTCTTAATTATTAGCTTTCATCTACTTTGTCTGAAATTTTGTTTCCAGCTATTTAAGGTTAGTAAAATAACAACTACTAGCTTGATCCAACACTGTATGGCTCTTATTCAATCAGTTTGGATCTGTATTTAACCTTTAATAAGTAGTAAGCAAAACCCAGATCAGACATTTGTCTTTTTTAGATGAAAACTGCATTTATTGAGGTTCTGGGGCTATATGCTAATAGGTTGCATGTGCATTATGTGACTGAATACATGAAGTTAATGTGATTCTCCCTTTCCCAGAAAAGTTTTCTACTACTTTTAAGGTTTTTTTCTTTGTTTTTTTGAGTTTAACTAAGTAGAAGAGAGGAATGGAGACTTTCAGGATTGGTTTCTGTTCATTGCTTTCTGTAATTTTAATGCTTGTTCCAGTTTCAATAGAGCAGCTTCCTCCAAGTGAAACCCGGATTTTTTTCCAAGTTCAAAGGCTTCTTGAATATCCTGAAGTTCTTCAAGGATGGACAAACTGGACCAACTTCTGTTATCTCCCTCATTCTCCCTCTCTAAAGATTCTCTGCACGAACAGTCGAGTAACAAAATTAACTATCGTTGGAAACAAGAGCTCTCCAGCTCTCACCACAAAGACAACCTTAGGGAATGTTTCAGGTTCTCAACAGACTTTGTCTGAGAAGTTCTCCATTGATGCATTGTTCACTGTCCTGACAAAGTTTTCTAATTTGAAAGTATTGTCCCTGGTATCCTTGGGGTTATGGGGTCCCTTGCCCGCTAAGATCAACAGGTTTCGTTCACTCGAAGTTCTCAACATAAGCTCAAATTTCATTTTCGGGGAGATGACTACGGAGATTGCATCGTTCAAGAATCTAACGAGTCTTGTTTTGGCTGACAATCTGTTCAATGGGAGTGTTCCAGATCTTACAGGCTTGTCACTTCTTGAAGAGCTGAATTTGGGTGGCAACTACCTTGGACCATTATTTCCTTCATTAAGCCAGAATCTCGTGAGTATAATGTTGAGCAACAATTCTTTTAGATCTGAAATCCCTTTAGAACTGAAGAAATTCTATCAGCTTCGGAAGCTGGACATCTCTTCTAATAAATGTGTAGGACCAGTCCCACCTTTTTTATTCTCCCTGCCTTCAATTCAGTATCTTAATTTGGCCCAAAACCAGTTAAGCGGGGCCCTTGCACTGAATACATCCTGTAGTAAGAACCTCAACTTTGTAGATATCTCAAATAACCTTTTGATAGGAAAGCTCCCTTCATGCATAGGATCAAATTCGAGAAATAGAACAGTCATTAGTTCATGGAATTGTCTGTCTGATGGAAATTCAAATCGCCAGCATCCGTATTCATTTTGCAACAAAGAAGCATTGGCTGTTAAGCTTCCTGTCAGAAGAAAGGAGCAGGAATCTGGAATCAAAGCAGGCCTAATACTCGGTATCATTGGAGGCGTTCTGGGATTTGTAGGAGCTATTGCATTGTTAATTTTGGTCATGGTCAGAAGATCAGAAAGAACTGAAGATGCAAACTATGAAAGATCCATTGCAGACAAAATGTCTGTTCGTAGCTCTCCAAAACCAGCTACTGATTCAAGTAAGACTATCTTTGTGCCTTTCCCAGCCCTACTATTCAAAACCATTTATGCAAGATTTCAAATTGTATCATCATTTCTACCTACCAAATTTGCTTCCTTTGCTACACTACAGGGCGTGTGCCTCAGACAATGAGATCAGCTGCAATTGGGCTTCCTCGATATCGTGTTTTCAGCTTGGAGGAAATTGAAGATGCAACCAACAACTTTGACCCGTCAAATTTTATGGGGGAAGGATCTCAAGGGCAGGTAAAACATTTGTGTTAAATATAATTAGTCCCCTGAGCCATGAAGCTTGTCATGTGAAAAAAAAAATGGTTATATTCAGCTTGAATAATGGTTACTCTGATGCTTGCAGCTCTATAAAGGTTGGCTTGTAGATGGCTCAGTGGTGGTGGTAAAATGTCTGAAACTAAAGCATAAGCATTTACCTCGAAACCTAATGCAACGCATGGAAGTTTTGTCCAAGCTAAGGCATCGGCATTTGGTTAGCGTTCTGGGACACTGTATTGTTACATACCAGGATCATCCCAATACAGCCAGTACTGTGTTCGTTGTCTTTGAACATATTTCGAACGGATCATTGCGGGACTATCTTACTGGTAAAGCTAACCCCACAAATAATTTACACAACAGGGCAAAAGCAAATCTTATATCATTGAAGAATTTAATTCACTGTTGATTTATTTGGCAGATTGGAGAAAAAAGGAAATACTGAAATGGCCACAGAGAATGGCCGTCACCATTGGTGCTGCAAGGGGGATCCAATTCTTGCACACAGGAATTGCACCTGGCATTTACGGAAACGATTTAAAGGTTGATAATATTTTGTTGGATGAGACTCTTACAGCCAAAATTAGCAATTACAACATCCCCTTGCCATTTAAGGTATAGGAAACAGAAGGAAATTTAAATTACTTTGAATGCATTTATACACATTATTTCTGAATTTAACATGCTGGTTCTCTTTCTTATTTTTATCGTTTTCCTTGATGAAATTGCAGACGGGTTCAGAGAGCCCCGTCACCAATCGTCTTAATAGGTAACGTCTTTCACCTTCCTTGTCCACTTCAATTTTCATTGCCACAAGGCTATAACTTGTAACTACTCCTGCAGTGATGAAAATGCTGAGAATGAAGACATTTATCAGCTGGGAATTCTTCTGCTTCAAGTTATTACTGGTAAACTGGCCACATTCACAAGTGAATTGGATGAGCTTAAACTTCAGGTATGTAGTTAATATGTTCCAATTGTCTAGGCAAATCCGTTATAAAAACACTAGACACTGCATTAATTTTCCCTTTTCTCCTTGCAGCTGGAAAAAAGCTTAGCAGAAGGGCCATCAAAGTTAAGAGGGGTGATAGATCCCTCAATACGGGGCACTTTTGCATATGAATCAATGAGAACCACAGTTGAATTCGCCATCAATTGCCTGTCCAAAGATTCATCCAAGCGCCCTTCAATAGATGACGTTCTTTGGAACTTGCAATATTCAATTCAAGTTCAGGAAGGATGGACCAGTAGCGGAAACCTTGCCGCACCCCTTCAACAGCCATAGTTTATCATCTACCGTAATTTTATAACTGTAGCAAAAATAAATGTCAGCATTTCCGCTTGCATTAACACATGATTTTCTCGTAAATCATCTTCATAAAGTTTCCACATGCAAATGTCAAGTTTAAAATAATGGTCGTTGCATCAAAAAAGAAAGCTTAAACTATCTCTGAACAAATGAAGCACAGGAAGATTAGAACAATCATTTCAATTAAAGGAGCACCATCCGTCCTCATAAAACAAAAAACGTAATAAAGTCAAAATAGTTTGCAACACATTTTCAGTGTCAATGTTATTTAGACAGGCCACTGGACTATTTTTGAAATTCCATAGAACCGAACCATGAGCTATCAATCGGCAGTCCAGCTCTGCTAGACAACCTCACGTACTCCTATTGTATTCACGCTATTCACGCTTGTTCTTTCTACGGAGCCAAAGCATGAGATATCAATCAGCAGTCCAACTCTGCTCGACAATCTCACGTACTCTCCTATTGTATTCACGCTTGTTCTCACTAAACATCCGAGCAGCTTCCGAATTTGCAGGAGAATTTGGATTTGGATCACAAAGCAATGACTGCATACACAAAATAATAGTTGCTTATAACAAGAGAGAGAGAGAAAAGCACACTAAGTTGTATACATGTTAAATGCATCAATACCACACAGTTTCACAAAAAGATGCCCATCTAGCGTTAGAACCAAGGAATATGAATTTAGAGGGGTATCAACTATCAAGTTGAGATTGGGAAGGGTTACCTCCAATTGTTTAGCCCAAGGCCTAAATTTCATGTGTATGTATACACACGCACACCAGGTCAATGCTATGCAATCTCATAAGGGATTTATGAAAAGACATTAAAATGATATATCTGATTCTTTCACATGCATGACTGACAGGTTCAAATAGTAGTTGTCTTACCACCTGGATCTAAAGTTCAATGTTCCAGATTAACAAAAACATATTCGATAATATCGTCATCATAATGAAAGATCTTCCGATCAATAACAACCAGCCGGTGGTTGTCATTAGAGCTTTTCAAAGGCAAACAATGTTTCTGCTTCTACAACTTTCATATGGAAGTTTAAAATAAGTGGCAGGTATGTTTAGAAGCACAAACTATGACACACTAGAATTGGAATTAAATTATATTCTACTCAATGGTCCTTAGATAACCGCAAAGCCTGAAGAATTATACAATACCTGAATTGATGTCAGTATTGCTGCTACATCATAAATCGGACTCCACTGATTTTGTAGAATGTCCAAACAGATGCTTCCATCTGCATAAACTAAAAAAATTGCCGGAAAAAACAGGGATCAGGGCCAGATTAGATAAAACTATTGCCAAACAAACATACAGAGCACACAGATAAAACTTTATCCATAAAATATAATATAGATTTCAAATGAAGAAAACCAGAAACTGAAACTGAACAAGTAAATTTGTTACAGCAACATCAGCTTAGAGGCTTCAGTTGTGTGCATGGATGTGGGAATTTGGAATTCCAAGTATGTTTGGATAAATTGGAATTTCATACGGAATGTACAGCTGAGTGCAGCTCCATTCTGGCCCAAAGGGTGCCTATGACACAAAGAACTAACAAATGATGGCACTGTGTTTACTGAACATTTTCATGTTTGGAGATTCATAAACAAATGCTACATGTAGTCCTCCTCTAAGCATCCAATTTCCAAGTAAAGGTCTACTCATTCACAAGTATAGCAATCGAAAGATCATAGCATAACGGGTGACCAAACTGAATAAACATAAGCACTATAGTTTCACCCTATATATTACACCTATCATGCAAGAAAGAATAAGTTTATCTTACACAAATATGTCAAAAACTGAAGCCTGTAATAAAAAATTTAAAAACTGCAGGGCATGCAGGAGTAAATGAAAATGTAAACTGAATATGCTGATGTAGCTAAAGAATAGGATTTGTCTTGAGGCTTACTGTTTGGATGGAACATTCGAGATACAAAACGAACTGTTGGTGGCTTGTTTGGATAATCCTCCATAAACTGAAGTGTCAGTTTGAACGTACCTGAAGGACTAAAAAATATCAAAACAGAGATGAATTTATAATTCTTAGCAGTATACCTACATTCTATGAAGAAAAAAATCCAAAAAAATAGCTTAAATGATCACCAAATAAAATTCAAGGAGAAAAAAGCATGACCATTTTTTCCCATTTAAGAGATTTAACAGACATGATAGAAAGTAAAGGATCCATATACTCAAAGTATATCAGCCTTTTACACCACTCTGTCCCGGTTTGAAGGTTGAAATACAGAGGTCAAATGGGCATCCTTACAAGAACATCCTTAACAAAAATCTAAGGGTTATTGAATTTTATAGATTTCCTCAAGGCTCTATTCCATGACAAGATTGTTTAACATCTTCTGCTTCATTATTCACATGAAAAATAAGTGTCAGGGACCACAGCCAATGCCAATCCTATCAAACAAACCTATCATTCAGTGTTTTGCAAGAAGTACTAGCTGATAGGAATCACTAAGCTCTGTTCTGTTTTCAGGCCAAAACTTACCCCATTATAGAAAACAAATTCAGCATCCAAAAACCATTCAGAAAATCTAGATAAAAAAGGAAAAAAAAACTAGCTGTAGATGAAGCATTTAACCAATTAATGTATGGGAAATTGATAATATCTTGGGATTGAAGAATTACTGTGAAATTGTTTCCAATTAGATAGGTTATATCAACATATGTTTTCATAGCAAACTTCTAAGGAGGCAGAAAGAGACAAGCAAACAAATCCAACAAACAACAATAGACAACTTGATACTTGAAACTGAAATATGCACTGGAATATAGTTTACCTCCATCCCATGGGGTGTCATCAGGGCTGCAAATCCATTAAGTAAAGTCGTAAGTACAATTCAATCGAATCTTTATATAAAAAACAAGAAAAACAGTAGGAAAATACACTCCAGCCTTATTTTGTTGAATACCCAAATATCACAGCATTCCAGAGCATGATATTGTTATCTTGAGGAGCACCACTAATTCCTGCAGGAGGATCTTGTTGCAACCTCTTAAAATCCCTCATCAGTCTCTTCCTTGCTGGAGTCGACATCCTCACCGCCTACAAATTTCACAGAGGCCGATCCAAATTCAATATGAAGATGCACACAATGAACGATAGAAGAAACCAGAGTTCTTTACCATAAAAATAAAAAAGATTAGATTAAAACCAGAATTCTACAACTAAAACAAGTTTAGAACATCTGTTCTATAACTTTACATGCAGATTGACATACAAACCTCAATCTTTTACTTTGAGGTACAAGCAAAGACCTACTAAGTCATGAGCTGCAACAGAAGGCAACTCTCTCCCACAGCATAAACTCTGCCGAACATCCCCATGATTTGAACTAAACACTTCCAACATGGAATCTCAAGTTCTAATCATTGAGAAACATCAATTTGCATACTCCTCATATATAAAAACATGGTAATATAATTTGCTTACACATAAAGCAACATAGAGAAAGACCAAAGGTGAGATAAAGCAGACTTTTGCACTTAAATTTTGTTAGGGACTCTGATTCAGCAGATCACAAGTCACAATATATAATAATTAAACTAGTATTTCTAGAATTATCAGAACAAATTAACATCAAGTAATTAAAAAAATCAGAAAATCTAACCATAAAAAGTTAAAATCACCATGAAAATAGCAAAAAACACAAATCTAATTAATACCAGAAGAAATCAATCCCAAATCCCCAAATTTCCCACAACCCTAGATCCATAACAACGATCAAAAACCTAAAGCTTACATATCTAGCAATCAAACCCGGCGATTCCCTTGGATATATAGTAATTACCAGACAGAAATCGAATCAAAATTAAAGAAACAGACAAAAAATGAACCTACTCCAAGGAATTGCAAACAACAAATAAAGGAAACAAAAAAAGTATCTCACTTTCTGAGTAAACGCGGCGAGTTAACTAGGATTCTCCAAAAGAAAACTTCAGAATCACGTTAACAAAAGAAAAAAAAAAAAAGCAAAAAATTTCCTCCCAAGATTTGCTCAGGAAACAAACGGAAAATTTTATCAGAGAAAGATTTCTTTATTTATTGCTTTTGGTTTATTTTCTACCATATTTTCTTTTCTATCCTTGAAGGCGACGATGGGTTTATATATAGTTCTCTTTTTTTTCCTTAAAATTCCACCGGTAATTCTAATATTTAATAAATTTCTAATATTTCTTGTTTTGTTTAGGTTGGCTCTTAGCTGCCAAGTAGCAAACTAAGCGACGCCATCATAAATATCTACGTGTATTTTTCTTTTTTTTTATATATAAAATAGGAACAAGATACATAATTTAATTAAAATTTCTAGAATGTTCATTTTCTCATGATAGTGAAAGGCACTAAAATATTAAACTTTTGGATGTCGACATAATGAAAAAGTTTGGCTTATGCACATGGGCGGTCGAAAAATATGCTATTTTGTGAACGAATGTTCTTACCATTGAAGCATCAATTCATACTTTAAAATTTACTCATTTTTAAAGTAAATCACATGGCAAATATTTGTTGCTTTTTTATTCTCTTATTTCTTTTGTCTTATGCAACAAATTTCAAAAAATCTCTTGATGTGAAAAGAAAATTGACGGAATTAGTGGGAAATGACTTCTCTTTTTTTATTTTTTATCTTTTATTTTTTTCACTTGCATACAACTGACTTCGATTCACCTCCTATATTTTCTTTACGTCATTTTCCATTTGCCATCAAATTTATTCTTTTAATGTAAAAGAGTGTTTTATAATTGAGGAAGGTAAAAATCTTATTTCTTTTGGATTTTCTACCAAAAGGAAGGAAAAGAATTTGGGAAAGAAATGATTAAAACAAAAAACAACTAGGCTCAATATGAGATATTATTCTTTTACTATTGTATATTTTTATAATTGAATTTTTGTTTTTGTGTACAACATGATGAAAGGAATTTTCTAATTTTTAATTTGGTATGTCAAAGTTTTTAGGATTAACTAATGATATTTTAGTGAGATGGAACCTTTGGTTTTGAATTGAAGCAATTTCCTTATTATTATTATTTTTTTTTTATGTTGAATGATAATTTTATTCTTGAGAGAGTGTTTTGGAAATAGAAAGTTACATAAAATCTTTATGTGATTGGTAGCCTATAAGAGTGGTAGTATTCAGTAATATTGTCAACAAGGTTTAGTTAGATTATATTGATATTTTGACCTCTGACCCTAAGAAATTTATTGATATTTTATAGATAAGCATTCATCCAAGAATGTTATGAGCTGTTTCCATGCTGTTGATTGTACTGCTAGAGTCGTGATAGAATTTTTTTAGATATACTATTTTGTATATCTTTGAAATTGAGTGTTTCATATTATAGAATAGGTTCTGTCATCATATTTTGTCTTTGAAATTTTTTTTATTAGGATCAAGATTTTGTACATGTACATTCTTACTTCTCACATTTTATAATTTAGACTTACGTTAAAAATAACAAAAAAATAATAGAAAAGAACAAATCCCGCAATAACGCACTGATAAGATACTAGTTTTATTTAATAGTACTAGTTAAAAATTTTATTACCAACTTTTAAAGGGAAAACTTTTTACAAAATCAAATTGCATGATAAAATAATCATGGACTTCACTATCATATTAGGTTTAACCATATAAAACTCATGCTTGTAAATATATACATATTGTAAAGAAGCTCAATTTGTTTGTGTCCATTTGAATGGAATAAGGTACCAATTTTAAAATTCAATGCAATGAAAATCGAACTAATTATACATCTAAATGCATCTTTTATTTCATATTTATTGGAATTAAATTTTTTTAGTAGAAAAATTAGAATGCTTTTAACATAATTTATCTATATATCACATAAAAATTTAACTAATTTGCAAAGCTCAATGAGAGAATCTTAGATGTAATTTGAAATGTAGATTTCTCTCGCAATTTATTTATGTTTTTGGTCAATTTCAAAGTATAAAGTAGATATGCCTTTTTTAGCGGACATTGGATGAGAATATGTAAGAACAAATAGTGGATATTTTCTTTGCATAAAAAATATTCTTTTTTTTTTCTGTGAAGATAAAAATAGACCTCAGAATTTGAGAATAAAACAGCCATGATTCATGGCAACAAACTTATATTCCTTCCTTTTTTTCTTGGATAATATTCTCAGGCTTCTTCTTTCAACCATGGGGAGGAAAATAAATAAGAGGTTTATGAAATTTCCATAATATCCTTTTCTTTAGGTTTTCCTACTTCAGCTAGCTTTAATAAGCCTAATTTCATATCCCTGTAATTTTACAAGCAAAATTAATACAGTAATACGTATTATCTCCTACTTAAAAAGTCGAATTGGTGTTTTTCTTTTTCCTTTGGCTGATTGTGTTGTTTTGGAGGAAGCAGTGAGCGCTGGAACGGTGTTGAATGAACCATAAATTAGGTTTTCCAATAGCCCATCACTTAATATGATTGCTGTTATCTGGAGGAGGAGGATCTGAAGCACTCTTGGACGTTAGAAATGGCAATGAAGTTGGGAACAGTAGTAAGCTTCCTTGCTTTGGTTGTTGCTGATGAGGATTCATGCACGAACATTTTCCTATGTAGCTTGATGCACAGCCTACTTCATTCTCTACAGCTGCTGGGTGGGCTGTTTTCTGACGAAGTGACTCACCCCACTTCCCTTCACTTCCACTATGATTGCCTCTTGGCACACCACCTCCATTTCCAACGAAGGAAGTGAGAGCAGCCGCTAAGGCAGAACGTATCAAGTTAGGGTTTGATGTAATCGCCTTGGTTGCAGCTGTTATTGTCTCTGATAAAGACTGCTGATGAGTACGAGTCGGGTTGGTCATTTGCATGCAAGATTGGTACAAGTGTTGTTGAGGTGGTTGCCTTCCTAGAATATTCAATGACCCAATGAAACTATTTTTATGGTTAGGAAATGCCCCAAAGGTTAAGTGGCTAGTGTTCCAAGATGTTTGTGGATTGAAGCCTTCTAAAGAAGAAGAAGGTGAAGAAGAAAAGTTGAGACATGTCGATGAGCATCTGGGTACATTAGAAAATCTACTGAAATATGAGTAGTTGGCTGGTGCAGTAAGATCAAGAGTGATAGTCGGGTGAGAATTGCAAGTTGAGATTGAAGAGTTAGGGAAATAGAATTGATATGGCCTTGAATTTTGGGCGAAGTTGAAGTTTAAGCCATGGAGGTTAGCAGCAGAAGATGTGGAAGTACTGGGGGCAGAAACTGAGGTGCCAAGGCCCGGTTGTGAGCTTGATGATTGAGACTGTAGCACGGAAGCTGCTGCTGAAGTGGTGGAAGCCATGGCTTTAGCACTTAGGGGTAGTGGATGATTATGGTTCCCTTCATAGGTTGTGATCAAGATGGACATGTCCTCTGCACATCTTTGTACCTGGCGTTTAACAAATATAATTAAGCAGAATTAAAAAACTGATTAATCAAAAAGAAAATCCATATTTTTTAGGCTGATGATTATATCATAACAACTGCCCTTGAGATAAATGATGAAATTTTATCTTATGATAATTTGAATAAATTTGTTGTTATTGGTACTTCCTTTGCTAATGTCCTCCATATGTGCATGTCAAGTAGCTTTAATGCAGTCATAAACAGTAGTATAACATAAGGTTAGGTTTCTTTTTCTTCCAATATTATAGCATTTCAAGATTATTCTTAATACTCAGATCAGATTTACGTTTTCTAATCAAATTAAATGATAGTATTAATTATTTGGGACAGGTTTCAACTAAGGCAGGCAGATATACCTGTTTTCGCACAGGACAAGTCGGTGCTACAGTACAACGGTAGTATGCCCGAGGACGTGGATTTCCTTTTGCTATTTTCTGTCCATATTTTCTCCATTGACATCCGTCGTTCATCTGCATATACAAAATATGATCTTTTTCACGCATCAAAGTTTCTGCTTTACTATCAAGGCACACTTTAAATAAGAATTTTACTATTCAGCTAAAGAAAGTTCGAACTGTACCGTTGGGGTGTCACATCTAGCTCTGACAGAAACCCTAGCTTTTTTCAACTGCATTTGCTCTGACGCATCTTCTTCATCTCTATTTCTCACAGTCTTGAGGATTTTACTTGGTTGACATACCTCAGTTGGTTCCTCTTCCTCCGGTTTTCCTAAGCTAGTTTCAGAGCTTGGGTTCTTCTCAACTTCAGTTGAACCAGGTGGGTCGAATTTGCATTCCAAACCAAGTGTAAGTCCTTCATTACCATTCGGTTTCTCATCTTCTTTGCCATTACTGACTAGGTTGCTGCTGATATTTTTCTTTTCTTTCTTAGGCTCACTACCAGAATTTCTCCCCAGGCTAAGTGAGATAATATCAGATTCTTCATTTTCTTGATGGCTTGGAGCCGCCTTGGTGGACTTCTTGGCTTCTTCTTGCTGAAGAATGTCAAGGAAACGCATTTGCAAAGACTGGTAATCCTTCACAATTTGGGATAATAATAATTTTAACCTTTCATTCTCTTCTTTAACCTCTCCCATCTTGGCTTTGGCTGATTCAATTTGATGGTCCTGCATGAAAACAGAAATTGCACCTTCTGAATTAATTAATTCATAATATAATCTTTCACAAATAAAGAGTTACAACGCAATTGTACGTCCAAATTAATAAGTTGAATGTACAATTGTGGCCCATGTGGACTAACAAGTACTATTACGTTGAATTCGTTTTCATAGGTGACCACCCAATGCATGTACGTAGCTCAAGTCTACCACATGGCTTGGGATTTAATCATTTGATCAAACATCTTTGGCCTGTTTCATTTTAGTTGAACAAACGCGTAATGCATTCATGTGCACTAGGAATATGCAAATTTATTCAATCAGAGATGCAGTACTCTTTGTTAATTCAGATATGTTGTCATATGGAATAAAAAAAGAAGCATGATGAGCCTAGCTAGCTACCTGCTGACAGTCAGACAAAATGAAACAAATAATTTCCCGATTAATGAAGTTCAAAGGCAGGTAGAAGTGGCTGAGCAGTTTACATGTTCATGTTCAATAGAATTCACTAAATTAATCAACAATCCTGATGTAGTGGTTTCTATTAATCATGAAGTTCTCAGGTTCTTTTTATCTCTTTGATTAATATGGTTGGAACATCCTTTTTGTTAGGAGAAGGAAGCTTGGAGCTATCCTCTTCTTGTTTGATATGGCTTTGGTTTTCTCCCTATACAATACAATAAATCCTCTTGCATGAATAATAAGTAGTTAATTAAGAAAAAATAATGAGATCAGATATCAACTTTCAGATCATCAGTTTGAGATGAAACTAATGGCCCATTTATGAATTTCCCTGGATCATTCAAAAGTCAAAACAATTTAAATTTGTATTGCCTGAGTGCCAAGTTTAAAGTTTTGTTACCTTTGCATATAAAACAATTCAAACCATTACACATTATCTTAAAAAACCCAAACATCTTTGATGGATTTAGCAATCAAAATTTAAATATTTAATTTGAAACCTCACCAATTCTTGTTTCGAAATTAAAAAAAAAAAAACTTTTATAGTTATATATAGCTAGAAGCTCACCTTGTTGATTTGTATAAAAGCACGACTCTCTTCACCAGAGCTGCCAGATTTGTTTATCTTCTCTTCAAACACAATATTTCCAAGAGTAGCAGAGTTCTCCAAATCGGTCTCCATTACTTTTTTCTTGAATGATTTCTCTAGTTTTCAATCTCCAAAAACGTCAGAACATGGCATCTTATACAAGGAGAGAAACAGCCTCCAGGATACAGATTTTGACCAGAAAAAACAAAATAAAAAACTAATTCAAACCAGAGTGCTTATCTTTCTGTGTTTTAATTTGTTACCCATTGAGAAATGTCAAATTCTCTTATACAATCCAAGAAGCAACTCAAATTTCCTTTCATTTTCAATATTATTTTTTTTTTACGTTGTTTTTCCTACCCCACGTTGTTCTAATAAAACAACTATTCAACACAAAAAAAATAATAATAATAAAAAGAATTGTTCAATTTTCAACACTTTTTTTTAATATAAGATTAATATCTTATATTAATACAAAATTTACTCTGTCAAATAATTATTAGATTGAAAAGAAAAGAAAAGATCGTCAAAAATTGGACTTGTTCCCAATTGGGTACGTACGAATGATACCAACAACTAAAATGTTTTACACAAGGATATTATCTGGGAAATGATAATTTAGACAGTCTGTATATATATGAAGATATTATGTGGGAAGTGATTAACTACATCGTATATTAAGGTTGAGAGAGTTGAGAATGACGTTTCATATGACATTATTGTCGAATTTTGTGTCGGAAGTATATATATTGAGCTCTTCATAATAATTGATTAAATGTCGGATTAATTTAAATAACTAAATAATTAATCATGAATGGTCTATCGATGATTAATTAATTAGATTAACTATTCTATTAGTAATTTAGTATTGCTTTCATCGTAAAAGACAAAAAACAAAAATACTAAAACAACTATATATATAGAGAAAAAAATTTTATGGGATAACATATATAAGTTTTTTTTTTTAATCAATGACGATTTAAGTTATTATTATTATTTATTTTAAAGAGAAATTTTAGTTTTAGTTGTACATTGATCTGACGATTCGTGTATACGTTTTATATAAAATATTAAAATTTATGTATTTTATCGTATTTTACACAAAAATTCTATATTATAATTCGTATCGATATGAAAATGTAAAATATATATTTTTATTTTGTTAAACCTATATATAATTATCACAAAAATTTTAAACCATATTACTTTCATATTCATATTTTGTATCATATTTATATCGTATCATCGTATCTTGTTTTAAATTATCGATTTTGTTGTATATTGGATCAAATATTTTGTGTTGAAAGATTTTTTTCATAGTCAGTCATACCATCTTTGATAGATTCTTTATTTGAAAAAACTAGACTATTTCCATCTTGGTATTTCAAAAATTGAAAAGTAAAGACCGTAGTTTTGATTCAACCCTACTCTTCATTAGGTAGGGTATGAAATAATTTATATTAATTTGATTCCAACGTGTTGCATTTTATAACCATTGTTGTCTCAAAAGTCCAACTAAAACAAGAAATATTATAATCTTTTTTTGGCTTGCAAAATCTAAGTGATCAACAATTCATAAATAAAAGAGTAGGATCGTGTAATGGAGGAATTAATTATTGAACCTCAAAAGGCTTAGGGTAGTCATTAAGGTTCCAAATAATCTAAATCAAGTTGATTATCATAGAAGTGAAGTCAATGGATGCTGATTCAAGTGGTTGAAACTAGGAATTTTTTCCCTTCCTTTTAATTAGATTGACTTCATCAACATTTATAAGTTAAATCATTGAGTCTTAATAAATGTACCAACTTGGTGAATATCATTGGATCATTTTTGCTGTAATAGGTATCTCTTTATTTTCATATTATAAGTTTTGGCTAATTCTTGATGTAACAACGCTCCAAAAGTTTACTTTTTGTTAAAATATACACTATATATCTATCTTTTACTGGTCAATTACATATTTCAAATCCAAGCAGGAATTTTTTTCTCTTTTCTTTTATATTTTTTAAATATGATAATTTGTGTATTCATGCTTGTTTTTTTTTTTTTTTTTTTTTTTTTGTATCTAATACATGTAAAATATAATTATGGTAAAAAAAAAAAATGTCAAATGTACCTCCATGCATAGACAAGTCACAAGACTAGTTAGCAGATATAGGATAAATAGCCATCACCAAAACCATGCACCATTGGGAGGCAATGAAATTTATGGAATCGAACAAATGCAGTCTAATACTGTATGGCTCAACCATATAACACCCAAACTAATTTAAACTGCTAGCATCATTGTGAAAGCACAGGGCACAGAAGAAATTCTTTGTGGAAAATTTTCCCGAAGCTAGCTGTAACACAGAATAGTTGACAAAAAGGTCATCCTACGACGAAAAATTTGATCAATCTTTGATACAAACTACCTGCTCCACTCGTAGTCTCCTCCGTATCGGGGATTTGCATTATTCCCATGACTAGTCTCATCTGGTTTGATCGAATTCGCATAGGCATGCCAACCTAAAAGATATGGCAAAATAAACTGCAGAGATAAAAAAAATTCGAGTATGTTAGAAAACAGTTAATGATGCTAACAACTTACAGACCAGAGAAATCAACTATGTTCAGATATAGGAAATCAGCTTCAACTGCCCCAAATATGTTTAATCATCAACCCGCTTTTCAAAAGTTTGATTATCCAAATGAAAAACAAATTGAAAGGGGAAAGGCATGTTGGGGTATGGGATGTCAACTATACATCTATTAAGATTCAGGATGTCATAATTTTGTGATACATCAGAACACCATATATAAAAAGTCTAGAATGAAAATTAGAAAAAGGAGAGACATATCATACACTGAATGCTGAGTTGAGGACAGTGAACTCTGCTCGTGTGATAGGAATAGAAATATTTTCATCCATGTTTAGAAGTTTGTTTTGAACACCTTCAACAAAAGCCATTACAAACAAACTGAATCAGAGAAAATGTTAGGTCTCAATGTCACAGATTGATTATAATCACATGCAGTGTGACAGGAAAGAGTGAAAAAAGGAGGAGTGCATAAATATATGTCAATCTTTCCCCTTCTAACTTTAACGTAAACAGTCATTAAATGGGTGTTAGCTAGAAGATAATATTTCAAAATGAGAACCAACGTGAAAATTTGACCCACCAACAACAGCATGGACACAAATTCCTCTAGCACATTACTAACAATGTAGGACAATGTGACATATCTATACCAAACAACACTAGAAAACATGCATATTTCCTAGGGTGATAAATGCACCAAACCTCAAATTGACAAGGATCTTCCAGTAATGTATAATTGGGCTTCAGAAGATAACATTGCACAAGTAAATAGGAATAATAAAGAAGTGGCTGCATTATATTCAGATATTATGCCATCACAAAGTAAATAATATTCTTAATTCCTGAAAAAGATTCAAGGGAATAGTGCATTACCAAGGTTAAAAAAGTGGCCAGACCCATCAGGGAATGGCTCTACCTTCAAGACCTTCCTAACCTTTCCTTCCTCACTGCAAAATAGTAAAATCAATGTCATTAAAATTCATCTCAATTAACAACAACAGTGACAACTTTGCCAGACAAATTTTGGCAACAAAAAAACATTACATCAGACTGTAGAATATGTTTTAATATAAGAAGAATTTAAACTAAACTTACTGTCAAAAAGTACAGGAAGTAACTCAATCTTTAAACTAAACAGTTATCAATAGTTGCTCACTTTACAAACTATAATGCCAATGATCCTAGATCTTTGAAAAATGCAAGTAGCAAAATTTCTACCACGATAAAAAGTAATGAAATTTCCATGATTAATGGAAATAACTAATTGGAAGCATTTCTAGGCTTCCAGCCCATTCAGCAACAAAACCTGATTTTACTAAAAGCATTGCTTCACAAACCACCAGAATATCCTGTATAAGAACCATTCATCCCAAAAGAACCATCTTTTTGGCTGTATTTTGACTTGTAGATAATAGAAAAATATGTTCTACCAATTTTTTTGGCCAATTTGACAATGGATTGTGACTCTCTAGTCTCTCATCTCTCAAATACTTCATTCTTAGAAGTGGATCCAATCCCAAGCATCCAGAAAAAAAAGAAAAAAAGAAAAAGAAAAGTATGCTATAATTCTAAAGTCATCCTATTGCTTTACCTTTAGATTTTACAATTTCTTAAGAATGACTTGCTGTAATTCAAGAAAAATCTTCTTAAGGAAAAATCTATTGCTTGCCTTATGGAGTCACTGATCCTCAATCTATATCCTTTAAACATATGCTTTCATATATCATATGAACATATGAGAAACCACAAAGCTGAAATAACATTGGGGATAAAGCAGTTGCCAGCACATACAGAATGCATCAGGAAGAGTTCAATTAGCAACTGTAGCAACCAATCGCCACTGACCAATGTCCACTACACAGTGGTGTGTGTGAAGGGGGGTTCAGGGGGATAGTACCTTTTTCCTTTAAAAGGATCATGGAAAAATTCACATGATTCCCTTGCACGTAGGCTAATCAGAGTTCCAATTTCGGTCACCGATAATGAGAACACCTGGAGAGAAGCAAATCAACAATGGATGTATATCATGTCTCTAGTATAAAGATTTTACATTTGGCTCGTAGTAAACACATCAAATGTAACACTAGAAAATTTTAGGTGGAAATCAAATAGTTATATGAATTAGGCAAATTACCCGAATCAATACGATTCGGTAATTTAGAACAAAATTTTGAAACAATCCTTTGTTCTACCCTAATATTTGAACCATGTCATTTCTCTAAAGATTAAAAACACCAACATCTCCAAAGTTATACCAGTTAATTTCTCAAAAACATTAAATTCACAGCCAATTTAGCATAAGATTACCTGCTTCCTGCTCCAATCATATTGTCTAACACCAGCAGCTGGCGCAAACTGTAGCAGCACAAAACCTTCCCTGGATAGTTTAAATGCCCCTGACTGCACAGCAAATACACCCGCCCCCAAAAGAAAAGAACACAAAGCAAATAAAGAAAAAGCATCAAAACTTCCAAATTTATAAGTTGGAAAAAGAAAGAAAAAAGCAAAACTTTGAATGAAATATACATCTAGAGGCACAAACTCAGGGGCCTTCGGCTCCACAGTAAGAACAGCCTTCCCTTTGTAAATTGAATGACCCACATAAAACCTAGGCGGCAACCCTGGTATCAAACAAAACACTTCCAACATTTGAAAAACCACAGATAAAAGCTACCACAGAACTTTTCTATAGAAATAATAAAAGTTGGCAGCTTTAGCTTTACCTAAAGGTGGCGGCCATGAAGTGGGAGAAGAGTTATTAAACCTCTGTTTCTGGTCGAAGTACTCAGATTGGCGGCATTTGAGAGAAAAGTTGGAGGGTTTTGGGGTCAAAGAGAGGGGATTAAACTTAAAGGCATGGGTTTGGGTGGACTTGAGTGAAGAGAATGAGAAAGAGAAAGGAGGAAAAAGCTTGGTGTTGGAGTTGGAGTCAGGGTTTAAGGTTTGGACAGAGAGTCGGGGAGAAGATAAGAACTGGAGTTGCAGCATTCTTCTCTCCTTTGGGTTGTTCGATTTTCTTTGTTCCCCAATATGCTTGTGATTTATTAAAATATTAAATCAATCGTAGTAATAATCAATTTATAAATTATTTTTGGTAAAATTTACGAAAAGAGTTTTTTTTTTTTTGGGCTAAAAAGAGTGTTTTTTTTTTTTTATTTTAATACATACGTGGAAACTGAACGTGTTGTCAGGTCGGGGGCTTAAGGCTTATCCTAGGCCACACATCCAGAATAGGAAAGCAAACGAAAGGCTGGGCCTCATGTCTTTTGGCTAACCACACGGTCTTCTTCAACATCACTTCTTCTCGGTCTGCAAAGTCGTTTAACTGATAGATAGATTTCCTTCGTCTTTCTTTTTTTCTACTCTGAACTTTACATATGTAAATGTCTTCGCTTTGTCCCTTCTTTCGACCTCTCCTTCCTCTATGGAGGCACAAGAGCGCACGTTACTTGGTTATTCTCCACTGCAGGACGAAGATTAGCTTCAAACCTTGCGTGTTTTCTTCTTCATCCAATGATGATTCAACTTCACTTCCTAAGCAAAGCGAAGTATTCTCTCTTCTTTTTTTTTTTTCCCTTGGCTCACTTGCCTTTGCTCTTTGGTGGGTTTTTTCTTTTGTTTTTTTTTTTTTCCTAATGTTTTTTTTTCTTTTGCCTCTGTGGTGACAGTTGGGTTATGATCCTTCAGAGGTGCTATTTGGACTCTCTGTTGATCCAAAACCAAGGTCTTAGCGCTTTTGCTCTCATGCTTTCTGTGTTTATGTAGTGTTTCTTTAATCAAGAGTTATGATCTGTTTTGATGCTTTGAGAAGCTTGATTTTATATGTTTTCAGTTGCTGTTTTACATGCATATTCTGCCTTCTAGTAGTAAGCATGTTCAGCGTTTTTTCTTTTTTGAACTATTGCTGACCGCACAGCCAATCTCCCCCACATAAAGAATCATTGATTCACATAGTTCCTAGCATTTAACAGGGTCTGAAATCTTGGTCGTTGTTAAGGTGCTTGCATAAAAAGGTTATTCATTTTGCTCCTTTCATAGTTGTTTTCAGCTTAACTGTCAATGTTAGATTATATAAAGTTTGTACAGAACTGACATCTCAAGTAACTTGCTGAATTTGGTCAGCAATGCCCTTCCAGAGGCACTGAAACCAAGATCGTGGTTTGGCCCAAATGGTCAGTACATCAGAGAGCTTCCTTGTCCAAGTTGCAGGGGAAGAGGTTATACTCCATGTACAGAGTGTGGAATTGAAAGATCAAGATCAGACTGTTCTCAATGTAATGGAAAGGTACATGTTGCACACTTAGTGATAAACTGATAATGGTATATCAATATAAACACAGAGAAGAGCAGCCATTGCATTTGCAGTTGATAACTGCTCCTTGAACGAACATAGGAACATGACATTCTCTGAAATTTCTATGTTTTATGAATGTAAGTTATTATAAAGTAATTGAGGGCATACATACAGACAATTCTAAGAAAATTGTATCTAGCTATTCACTTAAGGTTTCCTCATAATGGCAGGGTATAATGACTTGTTGTCAGTGCTTGGGAGATCGTGTGATATGGGAAGAGTCGATTGATGAGCAACCATGGGAGAAAGCTCGTTCAATGTAAGCTCATTATTCTGCTTTCTCTTTTATGCTAAAATCAGTTCACATAAGTCATTTTTCTCTGCTCGATTCCTGTTGCCAATGCCTTTTTACATTGACATTTTGGCCTTTTCTCATGTGATCACAAATTCACAACTTGGAATGTCCTACCTTAAATTCATTTTCTCCTTGCTTTCCTTCTAGGGTGGATATTGTATAATGTCAAGTATAATCATTCAATTCTTTGTCTTGCAAAAATGTTTATATACTTTGTAAAGTAAAACTTGCTCAAGGTAATCCTTCAGGATGCAGTCTGGCTGCTTCTACAGTCTGGGTACATATATATATATATATATATTTATATATAGTGTTATGCCTTTTTAAATAATAAGCTATTATTCTATTGAAATTTTAAAATCTTGAAACAGAAATATTAGACATGGGGGAATACATATTTGACCCTTTGTATTTTCCTACAATTTTATGAAGTTCGTCATATTTATGCCTTGATGCATGAAATTTTACCTTGATCATCATGAATTCTTTTTACTTAATTGTAGTGTAGATGGAAATCTACATATGGCATTTGTTTATGATCTCTTCTGAGTTGCTTAATGGTCCTTGTATATTCTTCTGCTTGAGATACCGCACTGTAGGTTTTGAAAATGTTCTTGATCGTCATTGTGTATATAAGATATCTAAGTTTATTGATTGTGCATTAAGATAAAGCTGTTCCTCTAATTTCATCTTCTCCTTTATTCCTCTTGTCCAGTTCTCCACTCAAAGTAAAAGAGGATGATGAGGTAGACAACCTAGATATAAATCTGGATGTGAAGAAAAAATCAAAGCGTGTTTACCAATCACCATCTCCTGAAGTTGGATTGAAGATCAGCCGATCACTAAAAGTTAGTTGGATGCTTGAATCTTACTTGGCATCATTTTATACAAAACATTGGAGGCCCACTTTTTATACGGCGTATAATTGAAACTATTGATGCATTTGTTATAAATAAAATCCCAGCAGTACTTATGAAGATAGGCTAGATAAACTTTTCAAGCTGCCATCATCCAATGCCTCAAACGTTTATTTGAATGCTCTAGTGGAGCTTGATAACAATTTAGTTACCTTGGTGACGTTATCTTAGTTTAATCTTTTGTACTAAGGGTGAAGTATCCTTTAGCTTTTGTTCTTTTACAGTTAGTGGATCTTATGATTTATAATTTAAAATAAAAAATCGCATCTGGTATCATCTGAGATGCTTATGTGAACTTCGAAAAGCTTCTTATTGCTTTCAGTGGTGGTGCTAGGTTTAAATACACATATATGTTTCACATTTTTCCTTTTGAATATACTTAAAGTTGGAGAAAATTTTACATATTCATGAATTTAATCTTCTTTGTTTAGTTGAATGATTGCAGAGTCTCAATGCCAAAACTGGACTATTTAGTAAAAGAATGAAGATCATCCATGGTGATCCTATGCTTCAAGCTCAAAGGGTGGCTGCCATTAAGGTTTGAATTTGAGCTTTCAGCTTTGTGACTTGAAGTTTGCATGACTCTCTGCTAGTCTGGAGACTTGAAATTTTGAAATATGGAGTTAGTCACATAGAAAAATTGTTTTGTGGGGGAGAAGTGAGGTTGCTTTCATCATAAACAATGAGGTTGTACTATATACATTTTCCCAATTTTCTTTTGTTGAAAAACATCAATGTTTCTATTTTTTTCATGTCAAGGACAGGACATTATGATAGATGAGCAAACTGTCAAATATGGATAATGTAGACTTCCATAAGCCCTTTTTCATTGCTTGACATTTTACTCTAGAGCAGATTCCCAATAACAAACCAAGGAATACCAAATTGCTTATGGTTAGTATTACTTAAATTGTATGGCTCTGCAGCATCAGATCTTTATCAAGGAACACGAATAATAGCTTCATCAAACAGAAATGAGATTAGTGGTATTATATACATATGGCTCGGTAATGATAAGCAGTAACAGAAGCTATGGATTATCAAGTTTCATGCCAATGCCAAATATTGAGATATTAAGTATAAGTTCTTGGGGATGCCGTGTTTTTATATATCTTGTAATAAATGAGTTCTACTGGTTCAAATGGAACTGACACACAGTAATGAACATTATTTTCTTGTTGGAGGAAAAGAAATGATGGTATGGAAAAGGCTAAAGTGTGATAAAGCTATATTTGAAGCTGTAGAAGCATATATCAATCATTGACATGCTTGCAACTTTCTCTACGCACTTAGAACTTGTGCTTTTTCTTGGAAGAAAAGTAATTAAATGTACCTAATGTTTTGATAGTAATATTATATATAAATCAGAAAGCAAAAGGAACTGCTGCAGCAAGGAAGCGTGTTTCTGAAGCTTTGAAAGCTTTTTTTAGTGACCCAGAGAACCGTCGTAAGCGGAGCATTTCTATGAAAGGTTGCTCACATTTTCCATTAAAAGTTCAGTGCTGACATGTTTTAGTGAAGTTAGAATTATCTTTCTTTCCTGTCCGCACAAATAATTTAACCTTTTACTGCTTTATCAGTTGTTAACATACGCCTTTCTGATTTGAATTTTGAACTAATGCTTGGAATTATAAGCCTTCTTTTCTCAATATATTTTATGTTTTTGTCTTCTAAACTTTTGATATATTCTACATTCCATCACATGAAAGAAAAGAGGAAAACTCCAGTGTCAACTTTTACCTTGATCTAAATTGCTCATCTGGAACTGTTTTTACCTACCTTTTCCAGATATTGCAGCAATGTTGGTTTTGTTATTCTGATGATTCTTAACATTGTGCTGTAACATATGCTACAATATTGGCTTCTTCACAACACTATAGATTAATTATAACGAGTGTGATAGCCCTCATTTCTGTTTGCTGTTACTTGCATATTCAGTTTTAACAATGTAGTGGTTATGCACATGGAAGATATCAGCATTGCCATATGGTAGATTTGTTATCTCAAGAGCTTAGTAAACTTCTCTGTTGCTCTTTCCTCTTGCCTTGGGTTTAGTTTGTTACCTGCATCAACTAGGCAGTAACAGGGAGCTTGAGGACTAACCTCATTGCTTTATAGGCAAACCATTGGAGCAGACTAAAAGCTCCATTGCAGCAAGGATTTATTTTCTCCTGTCTTATAAGATTTTACTAACATAATTATTCTTTTTCTTATTGTGATGCAGGAGTTAAATTTTACTGCAGGAATTGTGGCCGGGAAGGGCATAGAAGACACTACTGCCCTGAAATTAGAGATAGTTCAACAGATAAGCGGTTCAAGTGTCGAATATGTGGAGAAAAGGGCCATAACAGAAGAACTTGTCCAATGTCAAGGTTGAGCAATCATAGAAGGCGTTGCAAGATTTGTGGCAAAAGTGGTCATAATCGTCGTACATGTTCTCGAGTGAAAGGGGTGAGAGACATTTTGACTTTGGGAAGTAGAATATACACTTGCAGGTTATGCCGAGAAAAAGGGCACAATGTAAGGACATGCCTTGGTAAAAATAAAGCCATCAAATTATGATCTTCAATTGGAAGAAGCAAGCGAGCAACCTGTTCCTCACTGATTGTGCTGGAACAGTAGACGAAACAACAGAAATTAGAAAAGTTATTTGTAGCACGTGAACCAGTTGCGTTGCGTCTCTATTTCTTAATCTTCCTTTGGCTGGATTTGACTATGGCGTCCTACTTTCGCTTTTGATTTGAAGCTTATGTGAACTGATAGCTTAGGTGAAGTCAAACTCTCCATTATGATTCGGAAAATAGGAAATTCTAAGAAGCTATTTAGGAATGAAAACAGTACAGTTTTTACTCTACAGAATGCAAATATATCTTTTAAACTGACTTCTTTTACCTGGTAGTCTCCAAGGTGGCCATTTTAGATAAATTTATAGTATTTCTTGGTCGTATTCTTCTGCTTCATTGCTGTCATTATAGTTTACCGAATGAAATTATAAAATTCATAAATGGGGTGGGGGAATTATATATTTTTCTTGCTTCATGATTGTATTAGGCAGTGTTCCATTACTGTTTCCAGTGACAGGAAACACTAAATTAAATTGACTCTGAACTTGTTATGATGTTATAATCTCTCTCCTTGAGAATGTGGAGACTGAAATGTTATCATATCTTCGTGTAGAAAAGGTGCGGGACAGTGATGCAGAAGCTTTCCAATGATGACAAAGAAACTAAACATGACACTGGTTTGTCGCCAAATACAAGGATTCATTGTCAGTCGATAGACTTGGCATTCAGCCATTGTCCTTTCCTCATAGATTACAAGTCTTTGTTTCATTCATAGTTGACTGATGATCCCATTATCTTTACATTCCACATACACGAGTACAATTTAATTTATGATACAAAACAAAACCTGGGATCGGTTGACATCCTCTGCCTCTATGTCAACAATCAACAAAATCGAGAGGAGAAATAAATAACTTAATCTACTCTTTCTTGTTAGTTAATGTAAAGAACTAAAGAAGGCAAGTTTGTTTTTTTTGTTCAAGGAAAGATATGACCCTTACGGAAAGGAGAGGAAATCTTAGCTTAAAACTAGAGCTTCTATTTCCTCATAAAACCTCTTTAATCATTGGGTTAAGAAGCGAAGAACTTAAGAAGGAGGTTCTTAAGGTACTTATAATATTCCCTCTTAATTATAAATATTTGATGATTAAGTGAATTATTTTCTATTTTCAAGACTGCCAACTCTATAAATGTCTATTTTTTTTTTCTTTATTTTAATTAATTTGCTAGGTAGTGTAGGCTTGTTAAGGCTAAATACATATAGACATACATACATACATATATACATACATACATAAATATATATATCCAGTCGATTATCATAATTTTTTTCAACCTTCGTCAAACCAAATTAGTAGGATTAGTATTTTGTCTAACTAAATTAATACATAAATAAGCTAGGTTTATCAACTCTATGATAGGCATGTCCATAGTCTAAAGTATTCTAATCACAATGTTTTATCATCTTCATGAGTGTAATCTAATATATATATTATATTACAACATACAATATTACATGATAAAAATTACTTATGTGAATGCTTAGGTGGATAATTTCTTTTAATGACATATGTGATAATATTTATATTATTTTATTTATCAAATAAAAATTTTAATAAATTATTTAAATTGAATATTTTGGATAATTTTTTAAATTGAAATCAAAATCTATCTGAGATTAAAATTTTTACATAAAATTTGAATTCAAATATATTAAATCATAATTTATCTTTTTTTTTTTTAATTTAATGACAATTCAAAATATATATACTTAATAAAATTTTATTTTCTGTCAAATAATTTTATTTAATAAATTATTTAAATTTAATATTTTTATATAATTATTTAAATTAAAATCAAAATCTATAAAAGATTGAAAATTATTTAATAGATTATTTAAATTTAATAATTTTAGATAAATTAATAAATTATTGACTATAAAGCATATATTTTTAAAGTAATAAGAGCTTACATCTTTATATAAAAATATGAGACATTTGAATGTTGATAAAAAAATTAGATAAAAATATGTTTTTACTTTGAAAACAAATATAATGATTTATTAATGTTCTAATTCAAATATTTTTATATTATATATTTGGTTAATTTATTTGTTTCTCCTTAGTCCATAACCTTTTTTAATTTTGCTTAGATTGATTATAATTAACTTTTGTTATTATATTTTTTTTGTTTTATTCATTTCTTCAATGTTTTTTATTCTTTATTAATTTATTAACATATTTGCTCTTATTATTATATATCTTTAATTTTGACAAATTAATATGTAAATTTATATTCTCTATTTTTTTTTTGCTATACTTTTTATTATTGAATTTATTTGTCTAGAATTGATGGTATGAAAAAAATGATGATCATTACCATATCTGACCCACAAAAAATACTATCAATTATGTTTAAAACGATTAAAAAACATAAAAAAAAGTTTTTAAGTATAACATAAAGAATCACTGTTTTCATTTTATCTAAAAAATAACTTTAGTTTGTTGACATATATAGAAATAATTATCAGCCTAATATATTTATGTAATAATTACTTGAAGTATGTCAAAAATAAAAACTAATAAAAAGCAAATGATTATGATCAAATTAATAATTGTGATTTATTATTCAATCAAATATATATATATATATATATATATATACACCCAATCAATATTATGATAAAAATAATTATTAATCTTAACTATTTAAATATTAATTTTTTATTTTTTATCAAACAAGAAAAAAACTGTAACAAAATTTTTAGTATTTAACAAATAAATTAAAAAAATATTTTTTATGAAAAAGAAAAGATTTTTATAATTCTTGAAAATTGGCAAAAATTTAGACTTAGTTTAGATGAATAGTATCATTTATAATATATTATATATAAATTATCATTTAATTGTAACTTAATATTTATAAATGTATAATTATATATTAGATCAATAATTAAAAAATAAATTTAAAATTATAAAAATTTTAATAAAAAATCTCGTGCGTTGCAGGTTTAAAAAAAGTTAGTTGCAGTAATAAGTCGTATCGCTTCGAAGTTAGCATTGATTACTACCAATTGAGGAAAACAGGCAACTGGAATTTGGAAAGGAATAAATAGTATTTTATTTCATAATAAAATAATCACAATATACCCAATTTGCAAGAAAATGATTTCTTGCAAAATATAACAGATTTTGCAGAAGATAAGAAATTGCCCTTCCAATATTATTCTCATGACTAGTGGAGGCTTTATAACTTAAACCATATTTCCCACTTGGACATTGGCTAACTGGCTCCAATAATCACCTGGTGTAGCCCTGCCCTTCGTCAAGTACCCCATGTATTTCAAGTAGAAAATGATACAACAATGGCATGAACATTGATGAGGGCTACAGCCTCCCATGCTGTCCGCGACAATTACAAATTCAACATTTTTCAACTTGATTTAAGATATAATGAGAGCTTCAAGGTGGACATACCAATAGGATATATACAGTAGGCGACATAAAATAATGCCCTTGGTTTACATTTAACATGCTTCCCAGACCTTGTAATCCTTCCCCTCAAGGACTGAGGACCATCTTTGGGGTCCACCTGGAGGCTCATAATAACCTGGTCCAATCTTCATTGCAACTTTTTCATCAATGATGGCTGCATATACATCCCTCTCTGCCTTGACAATTTTAACCTACCATATACAATTAGCAAGGTAGATGCACTGAGATCAGTCCTGCAAAGGTTTCTAATAAATAATGTTGATATTTACTACCCCAAAACCTTCTCTTCATAATGTAGATGCCTAACACATTGCCTTAGCTCTCAAGTATAAAAGAACAGAATTTTTTGGAAAAGCTTTCCACATAAACCGTAGTCCACACATATGAAGCAGAGGTTTTTATACTTACTGTACTCCGGCAATGGATATTGTTTCTGTTTCTGAGAGAGATAAGAGCAGCAATTTCTGATCGATAATGAGAGAAAATGTGATCATAGAACACAGCCGGTGTTCCTGGATGAGTCAAGATATAAGCATATCCTTGCAGTTCCTTTCCACCTGGAAACCTCCAATGACCCTTCAGTAGTGGGGTGAAAAAGGATTAAAGGATAATTAAAGAAAAAAATTCAACAACAAGCCATGTAAGTAGCATTATAACAAGGTCTAAACAGGAATATTTTTCCTCTATTTGAAGTTTTGGCTACTCTAAAAAACTAGTTTTATTTTGAGGGATAATGAATCAGCCTTCTTCAAGAAAAAATTACCGTGGATATATATGACATCCTATACATTCAGAATCAACCATCTCTTAAGATCTACTACTTCTTCAGCCTGACTTAAAATTAAAAGTTAACTTACCTTCAAATTTTAAAGAAACAAAAGTAACTTGCTTAAAGCATTAAAACAACAACATTATATAATTCTTGTAATACAGATTTACAAAGAAGAATCTAGGACTACCTACTAAGAAATTCCTAAGACAATCTCTTGAAACATCATGCATACATATGTGAACACTGCTATCTTCAATAAAATATTTAGAATTCGGTAAAGATTTAACTGAAACCGAAAAAAGAAAATTCATTCTCATAGATGAGAAAAAAGGAAGACAAAGGGAAGAGAGAACTCCAACAATATTATCAAGCCTTAGTTTTCAAGAAAGTGTTACTTTAACAAATACTTAACTTTGCATGCATTATTTTTGTTCTTTGGATTACTTCAGTTTAGAAAAAAAATGAAAAAGTGGCAGAGTGAAAGACTCAAGGTTATATTCAAACCTGGGTAGAACCAGTGTCATGATTCTCTATAAAGGTCACAGCACGAGATGGCCACCATCCAACAACCCCAGGAGGCTTCCCTTTTTGATCCGATAATCGCCAATATTCACATCTTTCCAGAGCCTGGGTGAAATAAGTATACTGTAAATATATCTTGTGCCTTACTACTATAGTTAATAGAAACAATGCAATGACAGAGGACCAAGAGCAATGGCCAGTTTAAGAGCAAATCATTTATCTATAAGTTTTTCAACCTCTTAAATGTTTAAATGATGGCACAAAAGCTAGGTCAAATATACCTAGAAACACCAACATAGGTTCTCAATTTGTGGGCAGAGGGAGGGAGACAACGAAAAAAAAAATTTTAATTCCTTAAAATTGTATTCATGAAAACACTTAATAGGAGAAATTTGGATGAATGCTTACAGAATGAAGAATTCCTTTCGTTGAGACATCAAATGCACCAGCAGTTCCATTAGTAGCATTGATCCAATCAATAATTCTCTGTCTGTGGGCATCTTGATTGTGGTCCATTTCACCATAGGTGTAGCTGAGAGAATCCCAATACTCACCCACAGCAAAGTAAGGTGTACTTGCATCCAAGTAGTCCTTGACATAACCACCCCAAAATCCTCTAACAAAATCCAGCCTCCATCCATCATAACCAATTTCATCTCTACATGTCACAAAATGCCAGAAAAATTTTACATGAACATACTACTGCAGTTGGAGTGTGTATTCTGGAGAAATTCACAAGAAGTAAATCTCCCACATCATGTAGAAGCAAACAGACAAAGCTGATCAGAACATGATGAGGTCAGAAATATGCTTGAAAGAAACACAAGATAACTCGTTCAATAATTCCAGACTATTAAAGCTATATACAGCTTAGTTTCCTTGGAATAAAAGATACCACCAATCCAATTGTCAGAAAGTTCAAAAACAAAGAAAACGAAAGTTAAAATAGTTGCAGTACAAAATAGGGGACATTTCATGGAAAACTTCCACAAGAAAAGCCAAGGAAATAGTGATTGAAATATAACTGCAGCAGAAAAAGCATGAGGATGGTTCCTAATAACATCTAACATATTGAGTGATCAATTATATTTTACACCAGATTAAACAATTGAAAATAATCAAATATCTCAAACTACATATGCAAGGTGTTTCTAGTTTGGTTATCTAATCATCCTATTGCCAACATCTAAAAATTATACGAACAATCAGATATGATAATATTCATAGTTCAACTGATAGTTGCTGAAAAAGATGCAAATGCAATCCAAATCAACTTACAAATAGTCATTTGTTTTGGTTGAACCCTCCTACTGTATAAATATTTCACTATGCCTATATTGTATTTTATATTCTCAATTGAGTGGTGTTGAAGCGAGATTTTGACACAATATAAGGTAACTTTGGCAACAGTTCCAAACCAATTTCAGAATCCATCCTTGCATATCAAAGAACTTTTGACAGGGAGAGAAAAGAAGGCAAAAGCAGGATCAAGCACTAAGAAAAAACATGTTCCTGTAATCCTTTCATGCATGTTAAATGGTGGAAGGAAATGACATGCAAGTTTCAACCTCAGCCAGACTAGCCATTCTTTGAGGTCCTTCCTCACAAACTCTTGTGAATGATCAATGTTTGGAGCAGCATGGAAATTATCTCCACTACTTTTGTTGCCCCTGCCCTATATGATAGAAACAAGGAGTTTATAAATTCCAGAACATCAATAGCACATAAGCATAGAGTTCAATAAAAAGATTGCACCACATTAAGCATAAAATAAACAATATTCTTCATGTCTAACAAAAATCTTGAGAACATGCATAAATGAAGGCATGAAGCAAGCTGAAAAGTTTTGGTCTATCTCAACCAAAATTATAGGTAAGCCATATAGGATCCAGTTGCTCAGATACCACCTGAACCGACAAGTTCAGATATATACATCCTAAGCATGCTCATTATGCAACATTTAAACTTCATTTCATCCAGATAATTTGGATGTGCAAATGGATGTCAGAATCAAATTTCAACAAATCTACCTTAGCACACATAAATGTAAACCAAGATGGTAAATCAGAAACTAAATTTATTCATTCTACAAAACTAACACCAGTAGCATTGCTATTACTCTAACTCAGAATTGGTTGCAGTGGATATAGATACAATTGCTATCTTGGTCTTGCTATTGATATTGCTGCCAGAAAAAAAATAAAATAAAATCCAAGTAATACAAAATAGCACAGAAGTCTGGTTATATAATGTCCTAAAATTTCAGTGGCCTAAAGTGAACTGCACAAGTTCCTTACACATTTAGGAGCAACCTTTTGGCACAAAATCTATGATTTGCATCTTAATATCCTGTTGCATACTAATACAATTGAAATGCAGTGCCACACGTAATTATATCATTTTCCACAAGAAAAAATAACCTATACTCTTGTGCAACATCTCAGTCATACGATAACAGATGAATTTAAACTATGCTACCCTTGCACCTCTAACAGTGGCCTATGTTTCTCAAGCTTTCACAACCACAGAAAACAAAATTACCTGAAAATGAGGATCGTCTCCAACGACTGCCCGGTCATCCCAATTTAAGCGACCACCAAATATATTCCATACACCATTCTGATTTTGAAAGTGTGCACAACGGTGATTCAATACAACATCACCAAGAACTTTCAAACCGGCATCATGGAGGCTCTTTACAAGTTCCTTCAGCTCATCAATAGTTCCATATCTGATAAATAAAGAAAATTCACACAACAGTTTGCCTTAGGCCCTTTGAGAAGAATGTAATACTGAAAATTTTCAGATAAAGAAATAATTATCGCCTTTTTAAAATTCTGGATGTCCAATAAGCATTTGCATGCTATCTTTTAGACAAATAAGAGTAATTGAAGTCTCATTTTATAATGACAGGTGGTTAAATTTAAGTAAACAACAAAATGTAGAAGAGAAGGTCCAAAATCTAATAGTTGTAACCAACCATAGATGCGCATACTAAAGCAAACATAAAAAAACATACAGTCCCATCTTTTTTCCTGAATAAATATTCCCAATTATAATTTTAAAAAAAAAAAAAAAGAGAAGGATTTGTTAAGAGAAGTAGAAAGTTCATCTTTACAAGTTCCAGCTTATATGACCTAGTCCAAGCACCAAACTGTAGACCCTCAAAGATTTGTTATGTAAACTACAAGCTTGTAATATGTACCTGGAATTTAAATTATACAAATCCGTTGGCATATACCCTTCAGCTGACACAGACTCTGTTGGTGGTGGTAGCCAAATCACAGTAAACCCAAGAGAAGATATTTCTAAAGCTTTTTCTTTGAGTTCCATATACCATCGACCGGATTTATGAGATTCCCAGTTGAAACCTTGGCACAATATTTCAAAACCTGTGCCTGTTCCAGAGGGTATTTTAACAGAGGGTTTTGGTGCCTCAGTTTCCAAAACAACTTCCTCTGAAAAGGTTGGAATGGAGCTCCGGAAGATGCTATAGGCTTCAGCAGCTAGTTTTTCAATTTCTTGAAGAATGCTTTCTTGTGCTTCCTTTGTTTTGGTCTTCTGACTCTTTTCAGAATTAATGCCACTAACCAAGTTCCGTATCTCATTGATGATACCATCAGTATATGCTTTACTAGAAATTTCTTCGCTTGAAGTGTCAGATTCACCATGTTGACCTGGAACACTACTTGCACCAGTGAGGGGAATATAAAAGTCATTTCCTTTAAAATTCAACCAAGTGTTATCATCTAGCTTGAGGACGAAAAGAAATCCAACAATTTCTTCATCTAAAGTGAATAATGCTCTTGATCCGTGTCCTATACTTTTTGGCTGCAAAAGGGATTTTCATGTAAGAACACCAAATGAACAATAGAATAAAAATCTAAATCAAAATAAAGTAAAAAAAGTGAAAAAAAAAAAATAAAACCTTAATTTCAGATACCTTAATAAGAGTATACAATCAAGAGGATCACATATAATTATATTCTTTATTTTATCAAAAGAAGTAATAAATGAAAACAAAGCAAATGCATGAAACTAGTAAAAACTATTTGCCGACATCTAAATAAGAATACATAAGCTTACTTAACATATTGTTAGCAAGAATAGATATAGTTATGTGCAATAGGAATTTAGTCTATGTTTAAGTTCTCACTAGGAGAATATAATTACAATTCAAACCTGCAATAAAGTACGTAAAGCCTTGTTCTTGAATACAGCTGTTTCCGGTGGATATGGGGCAGCAGGAATTTCCCATGTTTTACTATCATCTCTGCAAACACCCCAGTGAACTAAAACATCTCCAGGTATATCAGTTTCTAAATACAGAACATTTTTGGTTGTATCAGGAGACTTCCTAACAGCAACACTCACTAAGTTACCAATAGAAACTTCTTTCACAATAGGCTGCTCTTCATAGAATCCTTCACGCTGCCTAGTCTGATTTTTAGAGTCATTCGATTCACTGCTGCTCTTTTGACTATTAGCAGGTGATGCTTCTGCTTTAAGTAGCATGTTAGTTAACTGCCCCAGGGCACCTAGAATAAGGAGAAGCCAAAGAAATGTATCAATATCTCACTGAAATAAGAATGGAGAGAATAGGGAAAACTATGGTCAGAAAAATAGTCAATTGTGTTCCACCCTGACACACTTCATCCCAATTCCCAACCCACAAACTAGGCTCAGATGGAATACTATAACTTATCTGAAAGTAGGCCACTTCAATCATCCTTCTATATTGGCTTCTAATTATACCTGAGAGGTTTTAGTTAAACCTCTCAGACACTAACCAGAAATCACAATTGCACAGACCGCAGACCACAGACCACAGACCACATAGAAAATGTGGATGAAGAAATAAATTGAGCAAACTACTAACCCGCATCTGGAATAACACAAGGTAGATAATAATGAAGTGATTTTATTGATGTTACTCCCTTCCATCTTTTTCAGTAAATTAAGGACTTGCCTCCCTTCGATCCAAGTTAATAATCAGTATACAACCACTGAATTTCATGTTCTATAATATATTGCATCAGTAGTGACCAGCATGCATTATCACAACAGAATTTGGTATAAACAGAAAAAGTTATCCTCGATGAATTTAATTTAATAACAGAAACCGATTTATAGCATTAAAAGCTGAAGTCATCCAAAAACAGAATATAACACTTTCAGCAACCTGCCCATATGCCAAAGCCCCTTTTCGGTCCAATCATATTGCCATCATCCTCAAGGTAATCCACAAGAGGGACCTTAAAATCTCTACCTCTGTGCTGATACCAGGCTCCAGTTTCTTCATCCTGCAGCAACATATAATACCGCAAATCAGACCGGAAAAAGAAAGATAATCTAACAACAAGTTTGGCTAATGTCTTAAATGATTAGCATATCTAATATAAAAACATTTTCTCAATATATTGAAAATACAAACCTTTAGGACAAAATGTATAGCTGCAATTCCACTCCTGGGAATTAATTTAATCTTTACTTCATGAAACATATCTCCTTTAGACAGTTTCTTCAAGGGAGTCTCAATCGCATAGTCCTGAAAAGATTCCACTTACTCCATATATTTGTGCTCAAAATGAAAAAGCAGCCTTCTACACAAAAATTAGAAGTCAATACATACTTTAATGGGAATTGAACCAGGAGGTCTCATGTCTTTAGGCGGTTGATCCCATTCACTGCAAAATTTGAAATATGATTTTTTTTTTTTTTTAGTACAGAGAGAAAGAAGTTCCCAATACCCTTTTCGTTTAGATAACTAAAGTTGTCCATAGCCAAGTAATATCTTTGCGACGTGGAAATAATATTCAACTTCATAATCTATAAACATATCCAAGAGATCAAGACAAACCTGCCATTATCACCAACATAAGAAACTCCCCAATGAAGAATCCACTTTCCTGGAAGACTACATCCTATTGTAAGCTGCCAATTCCGCTGATCCTTTGATTGATCTAACCTGATGAAAAATTTTCCCTCCACCTATCATTACAAATCAAAGAAATTAATAACCACTAGAAAATAATAAAACATCTAATCAAACCGCAACCTAATCCAAATCAAAATTTTCAGTTAAACTCATAGTAAAACAGAATAGTCAGCTCTGTTCTAGTTGAAAATCGAACATTTTCTAGAAATTATTAACTGCACATAAAATTAAGCCTTACTGATCAACCGAATTTACAAAACTAACATAAAAACTTGAAAATTATCCATCTTTTCCTCCACAAAGTTTCTCAGCAACCAAGCATCCAAGTAAAGAAATCAACTTGAAATCAATTAGTTTCCTTTTTCCAGGTAACCAAACAGAAACCAAAAGCAAAATCGAAGCTATATAAAAAAAAATTCAAATATTTAATACATATCAAGCAACGCATTCGAAATATTTACGAAGCTGAAGATTAAAAACCTTATCAATTCGCTTGACAGGAAACGTCTCTTTGTACAAGACGTCATCGGAAGAAGAGGTGTCGAAGGTGTCAATGAGAGCTGTATCAGTGGAACTGGCGTTGACGACATGAATCTGCCGGCGAGGCTTGAAGCTACAGAAACAAGCGCCCCGGGAGAAGAGAAGCTTTCGATTTCGAGAACAATTCAATGATCGAGACGGCTGTAGCAACACCTTAGCTTTGGGACTAACTGATAGCCTAGGGTTTTGGAGAAGAGAATCTATGGCAACGGTCGCCATGGTTCGTCGCGAACGGATTCTGGATTCTGGATTTTGTTTTTTATTTTTACTATTTTTTTCTTTCTTTTTCTTTTTTTTCTTTACATAGGAATCGTTGAAAATAATAAAATTATATCCAACTTTCTAAGAAGGTGAATTTTGTCTCCACATTTTCAGATTTGACCACGTTTCAAACAAAGCAGGTTTTCATGGTTATCCCTTTTACGTAATTACATTTTGTTTTTATAAATAAAAATAAAAGTTTATGAAAAGAGAAACAAGTAGAGCAACTATAGCCTTTTTGCAATTACTAACTTGACAGTTAAAATCATATAAAATTGTTATTTATACACGTAAACAATTTATTAAATTATGCATTATAAATTTATTAAATATTTTTTTAAAATAATTATATAAACTAACTAAGTTATATCTCAACTTTTATAATTTTTTCCTTTTGAAGAAATTTACGAATGCAAATTCAGTAGTTATTCGCACTACTATTCAAAACAATTTATAGCATAAGGTGTCGTCGTTAGATATAATAACACATTTAAAGAACTTTTTTTTTCCAGATTTTTTCTTAAAATGTCTGATGAATTTATTCCAAAAAAATCTCTCATTCAACTCTGAAAAGGCCTTTTGGCCAAAGAAAAAGAACTCTCGAAAGGCTTTTATTCCTCTCAAAGCATATATTGGAGTATGGACCACTTAATATCTTCCCCAGGCAATGGCTTAAGTGTGGAAGATCGTATAATAATATCTTTTTAGTAAGAACTTGAAACATCTTGTCTTGTCCCCCTACAAAATACCAAACTTTGTTTTTTTCTCTTTTGGATCTCAAAAAATCGTATCCAAATCCAACCTTTGAATTCCTCTTTTGACAAAAAAGTTGGCCATAAGATTGTTTTTCTCATGAAATTATCATCAATTTAATCGACTGATATACGATAAAAGATAGTATATTAGACTAATTATCATTTCTTTATTTTAAAAAAATAATTTTGTTGTTTTTCAAAAGAAACATCTTTACAGTATTAAAGTTTGAAATTTTTATTTGAAAATCTCTAATTTACTAAATAATAATTAAATAAATTACTCAGCCCTATCTCATGGGAAAATCGGCTAGGCCCTATCCAATGTCCACCGCATCACCGACATATGGATTGGTGGTAGATCCGTTAATAGCGAGGAACGTGACGGTAGTTTCAACTTTCAAGAAAAAGCTTGAGCCCATAATGCACCAAAATTTATTAAGCATGGGCTTGGGCTAAAGTAAATTTCTGTTTTAGAAATCTTCATTTGATCCAAATTTTCAAACCCGTAAAAGAGAACAGGCATTACCAAACATCCATGTGTCCAATTTCTTCCTGGACGCCGCGACAACCCTGCTGCGGTCGATATCAACGATCAATAACAGCTAATGTTTTTTTGCAATGAAAATCAACGGTCCACAAACACCAATTATTTATTAATTAAGTTTTTTTTTCTTATCAATTTATTCTTTTTCTTCTCTACCTATTACAAACAGACAAAAGCCAGTAGACGAAACCAGCCCTCGTTTCTCTCATTTTCCTCTCCATTTTCTCGGTAAAAAGGAAGTATGGGGAAGGGCCCTGGTCTGTACTCCGATATAGGAAAAAAGGCTAGAGGTAAAACTTTACAATTATTTTCTAGGTTATTTTCATTTCATTTTCATTTTAACTGCTTTTTATTATTATTATTATTTTTGAATTCAGATCTTCTTTACAAGGATTACCAGGCCGACCACAAATTCATTGTCACTACTTGCACTTCTAATGGAATCGTGAGTTTTTCTTTTTAGTATTTTGATATTTTAATTTTGTTTCTTTTTTCACCTGATTTTACTGAAACTTCTGTTGTTCATTTTGGATTAATTTAATTTATTTGATTTTGTATAAATGAACTCATTTGAAATTTATCAACTGTTCTAGGGTAATGCATATATATATTTCTTTTATTTTCAATTAATTTAATTTAATTTATTTGATTTTGACTAATTATAAATTATAATGTTTATAGAGTTTCTTTGGATTTTTTTGTTGGATATTTTTGCATGAATATTTTTATGCCTGATTTTATGATTCATCATGAGATTTATGGTTTTTGCTCATTTTTTCCTTTTTCATGTGCTACCTCTTTATTTAGTTTCTTTAATTTGATATATATGTCAGGCAATCACATCAACTGGGATTAAGAAAGGTGAATTGCTATTGGCTGATGTAAGCACTCAGCTGAAGAACAAGAACATCACAACTGATGTGAAAGTCGACACTAAATCAAATGTAAGGTGTACAATTTCTTCAATTCACTAAGGGGTTTATATTTCTAAGATCATATTCATGTAGTTGTTACATCATGCATGCATATTCATTCTCATGAATACAAACATAATGGAGGTTTTTGTCCCTTATCGATGTGCAGGGTGGTATTGCCCATTAAAAGTCATGGCATTGAGCCTTCTTTGTTTTTGCTTGACATGTGAATTAGGTGTAGCCTCAGATACTATCTCATTGTGATGTTTGGAATTTGTTTTTCACTTTTGTAGCTTTTCACCACTGTCACTATTGATGAACCTGCACCCGGATTGAAGACTATCTTTAGTTTCATTGTCCCTGATCAAAGATCTGGCAAGGTAATGGAGATTTTCTTACTCCTGTCATTAGTTTTTTGTTGCTAATACCAAAAATTATCAGCATCCTGGTTTAAGTAATGAGTTGTAGCTATGTTTGCTCTTCCCTTGTGTTAAACTTAAAGGTTTCATGAGGACATGACAAGGTCTTTATTGTTGTTGTAACAGGTGGAACTGCAATACCAGCATGAATATGCTGGCATAAGCACTAGCATCGGATTGACTGCAAATCCCCTTGTTAATTTCTCTGGTGTGGTTGGAAACAATTGTCTCTCTGTTGGGACTGATCTCTCATTTGACACTGCCAGTGGGAACTTTACCAAATTGAATGCTGGGTTGAATTTCACCCATGCTGACCTCATTGCTTCCCTGACGTTGTAAGTAGTTCTTTCGGCAGAGTTGGGGTTAACTTTTTAGGTCTACATATTTTCATATTCCCTTATATTTCAATATACTCAGATATGGAACTCCTATTGAATTGCTTTATGTAATCCTGTTCATTCATTAGTTAAACTATTGGCTTCGTGGTGTGAAAATTTACCAAGAAATATCTGCCTGAGTGGTTTTCTATCTTCCGTTGTGCATGTATTCTTTTATTCTATTCGTTGTGCTCCTGGGTTTGATGACATTATTTTGTTGATAATTACAGGAATGATAAAGGTGACAGTCTTAACGCTTCCTACTACCACATTGTTAGCCCATTGACTAACACAGCAGTTGGTGCGGAGCTGACACATAGCTTTTCAAGTAATGAGAACACTCTCACAATTGGTACGCAGCATGCTCTTGACCCATTGACCACAGTGAAGGCTTGTATGAACAACTATGGCAGAGCAAGTGCATTGATCCAGCATGAGTGGCGTCCAAAATCTCTCTTCACAATCTCTGGAGAAGTGGACACCAGAGCAATTGAAAAGAGTGCTAAGGTTGGGTTGGCCTTGGCACTCAAGCCATAGGCAAAGCTATTATTGTTGTGTGAATGAAGGCAGGCCTTGATTTTGATTGGTGGAGGCATGAAGAGAAATAATGTACAAGGATTTGATGGACGTGGATTGTAAAAATAATTGTGATTGGCTTAACTAAAATTAGCAATTTGTTTTCTTGAATTACCAATGGCATAAAGTTCTGTTGAACAAACTTCATGTTTTTTATATCCATCTTTTCAAAGTTAATTTTCTTTTTATTCAATAGAGATTGCTAGTAAGTTAGCTTGTTTAGGAGTCATGGAGGTTAATAATAAAATTTAACAAATCAATGATATGCTATACAAAGAAGTAAAAAAACAACAAATTAGCTAATACCAAATACCAATGGTGATTGGGTTAGTAATACATTTCGATTGGATTAAACAAAACAGAAGATGTCATCACAAATCGAACCCTCCGGATAGCATAAATAGTTACATGTGCAAGTGGTAGCAACAAACCACACCTTAAAATCTTCTATAAAATTACATCTTCCTTAGGTACAATACCAAAGCTCAACATCTTATTTACAAACAAAGCATATACTACTACACTACTACCATTCTTTTTATACAGGCAACAAAAGTCTAAAGATTTAGAAAGAAGATTCAAATCTTGAGCCTCAACCTATTATCAAGGGTAACAAACGTTTGGCCAAACTTGGATTGCCAGGCTTGTTATTAAAGTAGAATCACTAAAAATACTTTCCATACTATTCCGGGGAAGGTGTTTTTTTTTTTTTTTTTGGGTGGTGGTGGGGGTTTACATCGGGCAGATGTTTTGTTGACGAAGCAGGATAGCCGGGTTGTCCAAACTGCGATGGAAGACATGAGGCTACTCAGTGGTTCTGGACCGAAGAAGACCATCCCTGATTTGAGTAGTGATGTATCTCACAGCACCCGACCCGTGTGGGATGAAAACAGAGTTGGATTTCGATAAGGCACCGATCTCCTTCATTGTGTCAAAGTATTGTGTTACAAGAACCATGTCCATGACATCCTTTGATGTTGTCCCAGGTACATTCACAGAGAAGGCCAACACACTGTCCCTAAGTCCATCTACAATAGCCTGACGCTGCCGAGCTATACCAAGCCCAGCCAGATACTTTGACTCGGCATCTCCTTCTGCTTGCTTGATCTGCAATATCTTCTCTGCTTCAGCCTTCTCATTGGCAGCCACCCTCAACCTAGCAGCTATTTGTTACAAGTAAACATGTATCAGACTGATGGACAAAATTTATGTTAAACAAGCTAAACTGTTGGACCATAATTTCTTCACCTGGGGCACAGATGGCTCTTTCTGAAGATTTTAAGCTAGCTAGGACACCAGACATTGACTAACAAGGTAAATTTTCAATAAATTAAGTGCAAAGGAGCCAAATAAAACGGCAAAAACAAATACAAGATTCTAATTCATAAAGTTTCGCATTATACCTGCATTTATTTCATTCATTGCCCTCTTCACATGCTCATCTGGTTCAATATCCACAATAAGAGTCTGAACTATCTCAAACCCATAATGCGACATGGCCTAAAGATCCAAAATAACAGGTAGGTTTTAGTCTGCACAATCTTGGTTAGTCCTAAACCAACAAAGTAGACACAGCGATACCTTTTCAAGTTCCTCTTCCACTGCTTTCGCTATATCATTCTTCTGCTCAAATACTGAGTCCACCTCCAACTTAGGAACACTAGCCCGAATAACTAGATAAAAAATATTCTATTAGTTCATCCTCTACATAGAGAGGAATATAATGAAGTTCAGATTAGACCTGAAACAATTGAAGAGAAGAGTCATATCAAAGGTTTAAAAATTTGAGAGGAAACCCTTATTGAAATACTTCACAAGCTGCAATATCAGCTGGATTCTTCATAATCATCAAATCTTATATAACATAGGATGCCCCATGATAATGAAGAATGGTTGATGATGAAGTTATTGGTGGAAACATTCAAATCTCCAAAATCCATGAAACCATATCATAGATATCCTGTAGTTAAGCTAATTTCATCCAAAATCATTTCACAGAGGATGTAAAATAGATGGTATGAGTTGCAATAATATATATATATTTTAAGTTAGAAGAGATTTCATGAATCCCCTGACACTAAACAAACAATAAATGCATCCTACTCCTCAACAAAGCAATGGCATCGAGGAGGCATTTCTATCAAACATGTCGGTTATAATAATTGTTTATAAACTTAAAATAAGCAGATAACATATATTAAACATAGAAGAAGATGAGCAGAGCAGTCGTGATTAAAGTTTCTACATGAAGTATGGTAAAGTTAAAACATACATACCATCAAAGACATAGGATTGGATCTGGGCTCTGGTATTGCTGAGCTTATAGAAAGCATCTTGAGCCTTATCTGCTAAGGCTCGGTACTGAATTGAAGCAACCACATTAACAAACACATTATCCTGAAGAAATTATAAAATATCAGAATGAGCTGGAGTAATTGATGGAGGTCTAGAGTGAAAAGCACACGCTTTCCACTTAAAAGAGCAAAGAACCAACTATAGCATCAACCTTAGCCAATACTTTTTATCACAAATTTTTACAATAACAGCTCTCAAATCAATTTATAATAACTGTTCTTGTTTTAATCCCTCAGAAAATAAATAAAAGTATAAATTAGATGGGAAAAAGGAACTTAAAAAAGAACGTAATTCTAAGAAAAATAATTCGGTGTTCTGAATGTCATTATCAGACTTCATTATATTTTCTTAAGAATGAAATTTAAGCTTCCATTACTAATGACTCATTCCCCCTTTTTTTTTTTTCGCATGAGAAGCATTATATCCAACACACACATACTGTGATCTGACAATAATATCTACTTGGGATTGAAAATGAAAATTTAAAATACATGTGATGTCAATTATGCAACAAACCTTGGTTTTTGTTTCACATCGAACATCCAGTTGCTGCACACGCAAGGAGAGAATACCAGCCAACTGTTTTCCAAGACACCAAGGTAAACAATGACAACCAGGCTCAAGCACATCATCAAACTTTCCAAAGGTTTCTGTTATAGCTACAGTTGACTGCTCCACTCAAATACACCCAAGAGCTTGCCCCATCTTCTGATCAAAATCAATTATTCCAAAATCAATACACATACACAGACTTCAATTAATACATTAAATTCATATAAAAAATAAACAACAAATCTGTCTTTCTTTTACAAACATTTTGATGTCCAATTCATAGAAAACTGAATAAGCTATTCCAATATATCCTTTAAATACTCAACAAAGACATGGCAGCAAACACATACTAACCTTTCACGTCCAACATAATAAAAAATCACTAACACCAATGTTAAGACAGTTGTTACCGGTTATAGTTGAGGCTTTAATATTCCAAAGAGCATCAATAAGTCCAAAAAGATAAAATTTAATAGAAAAGAACAAAAGAAAGAAATTTTCTTTGTACTTTCTACCTTGAAGGTGACGCGTTCTCTAATTTATATACAACTATCAAGGAAAAACAATTCAGCTCTTTCATTGAACTAATCAGTTTGAATATCACTATAACTAAGGATGCAGATAAGCCAAGCAACAAATAACAGCATAACAATTAACAAATCGTTTTCAAATGCTAAAAATAGTCAGCAACAGTTGTGTTTCGTGAACTTAATTTGTTTAATACAGCTGCGGTATGAGAAGTGAGAGCTACAGCCTACTACCTTTAATTTTTAAACAATCAAAGAAGATCCCATAGGACAAGGCTACAAGCCCACAAGTAGATAATTTGCGCATTCTGTAAGATACTGATAATTCATATATTCGTGTCACATTTTACACGAAAATTATATGTTATAATTCTTGTTGACATGAAAACATCAAATACATCTTTTTACTAAAATTTTTAACCGTGTCTTGTATTATTCGTATCATTTTCATATGCTGCCATTAGTGTCGTGTTGCCAGGTCTGCCTACCAGGCTAAAACAAGAGGACAACTATGTCAAAATATATGACAAAAACAAATCCATATTGAAATAACGAAAAAGTGATTTCGTTTACAGTTACTGCCAGAAAACTCAAAAACCAAGTCAACTTCCAAGCAATTCTGAAAAAAAAAAAAGAGATTAAACCTTAATTTTCCCCGCTGTTTCGTGATTTTGCAGAAGCAAAGCAAACAATAGTAAGCCAGCGATATCACAGAGGAAACGAAAAAGAGAAAAAGTAAAAGAAGAAAATTACAGCTATAATTACAAGAATTGCATCTCTTAAAAGAACAAAAATATCAAAGAAGACATAGGCTTACCTAAAAGAAAATTCAAGATCGAGAGAAGCAAATTCGAAATTGGAAGAGAAAAAAATTTCGCGAAAAGACGGTGTGCTTTTGCTCGCAAGACACGAAGTCGAATGCTTTATGAGTAATAGTTACAGTAAAAGTAAAACTAAGCAATATCGAAGAAAGACGACGATATATAAGAAGAATCTGCGACGAAACAATGGGATATAATAGGATAAAGGGGCGAAAAGTCTCTTTTTCGTTGTCAGTTCAGTATAAAAGATATTTCGCCTTGTCGTTCATATTTATAGAAAGTCAGCGGAAATTATAGTTGTTGCTCAGCGTCTCAGCAAGCGAAAAGATGGGCCCTCGGTTTCCTCCAACATCAAGCCCCTATAAAATCTCCCAATGTGTTTCACGTGCCTTGTGCTTGCAAGATTTGGACATGTCATTGACGGGACAGCCACTTCTTGGTCATTGGAGTGGGCTTTTCTTATGGTCCCAACTCCCAGTGTTGGCGTTCACATTAGGCCAGTTCGGCCTGAATTTAGTTGGATATTAGCCAGACACGTTACCTTTCTCCTCCATTTCATTATTTTCATTATATTATTCAGCAAGCAGCGTGATTATCCTTTCTATTATTATTGTCTCTTCACCTTTTTACATTGTAAGAACTGACAAAAGCCCGTTAGGTATGATTCTTCAGAAGAAGAATCATGGACAAGGACATTGCTAGAGTGCGTGGGAATGGGGTCATTGATAATGGAACTCACCATTATTACAATTCACAAGCATATTGGGCCACTAAGAGACTTTTTCTTTGATTATAATTAGAAAATAATGACCTTCACAACTATTTGTAGTATACTCCTCAGTAAATATATTTCCATTTTTTTCCAAGGACAGAAGAGAAGCTAATCTTTAATATTTTTTTCCAGATAGATTAAAGCAACAGATGATTAACATGGCATTTTGCTTCATAAGCTTCACCTGCCCTAACTATCCTGAATTTAGGCTACCATCCTAAACACAACATAAAGCAATCATGTCTCTCTGCTGCTTTTTTCCATTGTCTGAGAATAAATGCTTTCACAGAATACATCTATACGGAGAAAAAAAAAGGGGAGAAAGAAATAAATGATGAGAAGAGGATGCGAAAAGAACAAGTTAACTACCCAACATTAATGTTTACCCTTGGGTTTTGGTGATTGATAGGAATAGTGATGGTGATAGGGAGAAGTATGGGAACCGTTTGGAATAGAAAGGCTCCTGTGCCCATTCCTTGAAAGTGATCCAGCTTGAGTTCGGAAACCATTTCTAGCATTTGGGCTGGACCCTAAACGTTCCGCTTGCATTATCTGGAAATAATATGATGAGCTTGCCATGTCCTTGAGGTTCGGTAGAGGCTTCAAGGCTTCCACCACCTCACTCATCAAAGGTCTAGCTTTTGGATCACGGCTAAGACAGTGAGCAGCAAGCTGTGCAGCTTTCTGAGCACCTTTAATTGAAAAGTGACCTTCCAACCTAGGATCGATCAATCTATAGAATCTTCTTCTCTCTCCTAGATGAGGCCGAGCCCATTCCACAAGATTATGTTCTCCGTTAGGTCTGTTTTTGTCCATGGATCTTCTACCAGTCAACATTTCAAGTAGAACCACACCAAAACTGTAGACATCACTTCTTGATGTAAGATGTCCTAAGATAGAATTATGTTCATTTGGTTAGACCCAAAGAGGAGGAAAAAGAAAATAATGCGATGCTTTCACAGGGACAAGCATTCCTTGTCATCTCCAAATTTGGATCTGGTCGAAAAGATGCATTAAGATAATGCCATAAAGGAAAGGAAATTTTACAGGTCATCAAAGAAAAGGATAGCAAGAACTCACGTTAACAGTGAAAAAATTTCCTACATGCCAGGTAATTAAGCAACTTTTCATGAAAAGTAAATAATCAACTAATATCATAAACTCAACCCACCCGACTCCTGCTATATGAATACCAGTTCAAAGGGATGAAAACGCTTCCAGCCCATGATTCCATTTAAAGAGCATGCAAGGCATTCTACCAGCAGTTACATTGCAAAATAGTTCAGTGTTCATCAGCCAAAGCATGATATTGCAAGAGGTATCTGCTTCTGGCAAAAAGTTTCCAAGTTTCTTTAACAGCCTATCTCAAGAAGGGAAGGATTTGAATGCACAAAGTTACACTTGGAACCTCTAAATTTTTACTACTGCACTTAACAGTGTCTCCTAGAAAGTTATGCAAGATATAGAGAACCCAATAATGATTAGAGATTCAAGAACCAGGCAAAAGGAGGAAGAAAACCTACACTCTACCAACTACTGAGTCTGGCATGTGCCCAAGTGTGTCATATCATTTGCTGGAAAGCATCGAAACATGCTTCATAGATTGGAACACTCATTTGTCATAGGTAAAGGAAAGGGTAAAAACTAATAGAAATCTGCCCAAGAGATCAATTAAAAAAGGTCGTGGAAATCCCTTTTTAACTTCCATTTTGAGAGATATAGTAGCAGAGATAACTACAGAATCCTGCTCATCCAGAATAGAGATACTGCATGTTGTTGAAAACAAAGAAAACAACATGCAGTAGGCGCAAAAACAAAGCTAAAAGCTACCTTGCATGTCTTTTAACTGTCAAGGATAAAGTTGAGGGGATATAAAACAGGGAAGAGAGGGGTAGAGTGGCAAAATTAAACAAGCATCTCCTTTCTATTAAAGCTTACCAGTCATTACGTATTCCGGGGCTGCATAGCCATATGTTCCCATCACACGGGTTGAAACATGGGTTTTATCTCCCTCAGGACCATCTTTAGCAAGTCCAAAATCAGAAAGCTTTGCATTATAGTCCTGCAATGTCAAGTTATGAGAATATGTAAAATATATTAGACAAGAATTCTTTTTTTTTTTTTGTTTGGTTGTTAAACAGAAAATTTTATTGAGGTGAAGTTTTTTGCACATACTGCATCTAGTAGGATATTAGAGGTTTTGAAATCGCGATATATTACTGGCCTTTCTGCCTCTTCATGAAGAAATGCCAGACCTTTTGCAGCACCTAGTGCAATTTTCATCCTTATGGACCATGGAAGAGGCAAGGATCCTACATAAATCGTAATTTACAACAAACTGAGTTACAAAATGTTGTTTAAAAACCTAAAACCCACAATCAGAGAATATCGCCATAATAAATACATAATTTATCATGGGTGAGCAATAATACAACTCCAATCTAAGAGATCAACATTTTCTAGAGTAGACAGCAGATCTGTTATTTTTGAAACTCCAATCTAAAAGCAGCAATATTTGAAAGAGACGGAATTTGTTCTGACACAATTTCCATAGAAATTATATATATAGCAAGTGACTGAAATCCAACCATGTATAGGTTGTCGATGAACATTCATTATGCCTTTAACTGAATGTTCTGAGCTAAAAAATCATTCATACACAATTGGTCTTAAAGACAGAATAGCAGCTGCATACTTCTGAAGAGATGGTTTTCCAAGCTTCCTCGAGGCATAAACTCATACACTAGCAGTCTCTGATCATCTTCAATGCAATAACCAATAAGTTTAACCAAGTTAGGATGGATGAGATCACCAAGATAATTCACTTCGGCCTGCCACATTGATGAGCCAAGAATCAATCAAAGATTAAACATTCAGAAGGAAACAGATAGAAAAAGTGAGAATTGATATGATATAATGTGTAAAGTAGAAATGCTGAGGAAAGGTGAAAACCAGCCATTCTTTATGACCCTGGAGGCCATCATGGTTGAGTGTTTTAACAGCAACAGTAAGCCCAGTGCCGGGTTTTACTGGAGCAGTTCCATTTTCTTCAACCCACCCCTTGAAGACACAACCAAAACCACCTTCACCAAGGAGACTCTCTGGTCTGAAGTTCCTTGTTGCCAACTTTAGATCATTAAATGTAAACTTCCGTAACCGAGATGCAACTTTAAGCTCCTCTTCGAGTTTGGAAGTAGATGAACTACTTTCTGCATTGCTAGTGGTTGTAGATGAGACAACCGGAGCTGCCGGGTGATCTCTACTGGTATCATTCGCAGATTTGCTATCTGTTTATCAATGAACAGATTTAACATGTTACAAGATGAATTTATATGGGTCTCCACAAGGAAAAATGTAGTGCATGGGGGGAAATTGGGGTTGGCAACGTGGAACTTGAGTTGCCACACCTTCTGCCTTTCCATATGAGTTAAAGCATGGCTAGAATAGTGATACTATAATCCATTCTTGAGTATATATCAATGTAAAATGTCTTTTGAGTTTCTCCACGAATTTCACAATATCTCTTTCTCATTGCTGGCATCATTAATCCATCACTTCATCTGTAACTTTCTCCAAATCATTTAAAATGGAGTAGGAATTACCAACTGCTAAAGAGGATTATTTCTACCATTAATCAAACAAATACACAATGGACTTTAACAACTTTTGAGAGAAAAATAGAGACAGGAGACCAGAAATGAAAAGTAAAAGTTAACCTATATTAAGTTTTAGCCTAAATTCAGCTCATGTCCACATTTCATAATATTTTAGTAGCTCAAGGTTGGGGTTAAACTCTCATTGGATTCAAAAAGTTTCCGAAAAGATATATAGCTAAAATCTACTAATTGACCCCAATCATAATTAGTGAAAACACACAATTTGAATCTTTACTCCTTAAGCTGAATGCAGCATCTTACAGGCTGCACCAAGCCAAAAAAAAAAAGAATGTTAGCATTTGGCTTAGCTTCCCCTTTATCATCTCCAAGCTACATACATACTTGCAACAGAACATTCACATCAATAAATGATCATGACAATAAACATACCATTTCATGCAGCAAAGTATGCCAAAGAGAACATGATTCGAAGTAATACCAGGTAACCAAAAAAATTTAAAAAAAATTCTTCAATTTAACAGCAAATCACAAGAAAGGGGTAACATTTAACAAGAAAATATAAAAATTACCATAATGGGTACTGGTTCCACTAACAGAACTGTCAACTTTGGATCTTGAAAAAATGCAGCTTCCAATAAACCTTAATTTAACCCAACACCCTGTTTCTTCCGCCACAGCTTCATCATCAAGATCTTCTTTTTCACTGTTTTTCTTCTTCTTCTTCCTTCCCTTTGATTTGCACATATCCCAAGACTTCACCTTTCCATCCTCAGAGCCTAATCCCATCTTCTCTCTTCTTCTAACCCTAACAATTTCTCATAACATCAAAAACCCAGAAAAGCTAAAACAACCCAAATTTAGTAATGTTAATAACCAAAACCCCAATTCAAAAAACAGAAGAAAGACAAAGCTAAAACAAGAGAAACCCAGTTGAGGAAAGACCCAGATCAAAATTAAGCAGCAAAAAGAAATTAAAAAACAAAAAGTTGAATGTTGATTGAGTCAGGAAATGCCTAAGAGAAAACAAAGTGGTTTCTTTTTTAGAAGATGGAATTAATAAACCTCAGTCGAAAGCTAGAAAATGTACTCTCTCAGAAAAAAAAAATGTTTTAGTTGTTACACACAAGCTGAAATGCTGAGCTGAATAGTTCAAAAGTTTTTAAGCGAAAAAAGAAAAGGAAGGGAAATACCACTTCTCCAGCTCTTTTACTGATTCTCATCTCTCATTTTATTCTATTTTATTTTTTGTTTTTGTTTTTTAATCGAATCAAAGAACAGAGAAAGCAAAATATGGGCTGCCCGGAAAAAAAGGGGCAGGAGGTGCCCTGAGGCTGTGTGATAGAGGTTAGCCGCACCTGGTTAGAAGGATTTGTGCGTTGGGAAAGATGAGAATTAAGGGGCGGGTAGAACGGGCAGAGATAGAAAAAGGTATGGGACCTACTTGGATGGTGACGTGTCTACTGCGGTGGGCGGAGACCAACGCGCGCGTCCTATTGAAATTTCATGCTTTTCTTTTTCTTTTTTTCTTTTTTGTTTTGTTTTTAATCCATTTTTCAGTTTTCACCAAATACTTTATTTATTAACAATTTACTCATCAGTAAGTACTGATTCGAGTGTAACTAAACATCCATTCGAGGGAAAGTTTCAACAACTATTGACATTTTCTTTGTTAATCCCTTTCAAATTGGCATTCACATTCAGCCTTTAATTTTGATATTAACCAGTCTTGTGATTTGACACTACAACTTTCTTCAAGCTCTAGAGCCCCCATCCTCATCCTCATCCTTAATCCCCCTAAAACAGGAATTTTTTGCTAAAAAAGTTCTAAAAAAAAATGCCAAACTCTTCAAGATTATGACATTTATCATTGCATAAATCCATGGCTTCGGAGTCAGCTTTTACCATGAAGAAATGGGGATGCGCCAGCATTAATTTAATAGAAATAGTTTAATAATCCAGGTACACTAGCCAGCCAGCCAGACCTGGAAATTTTATTAGTCTACGAGTTGGTTTGCATGTTCAAGGAATTGCTTTTTCCTTTTGACTTTGAAGTTTGAATATATATCAGCAACAACAATGCAGCTGCATTGCAACATCAAGGTTGGCGGGTGAATCTAACAACTAACATTTATTTTTTGTCAAAATTTTCAACTAAGTATTTATTTTTCTTTAGGACCTATCTTATCTATCCTTTTACTATATATTCTACGCATTGTAGGCTATTATGATCGCTAGTTTCCAACTGAAATAGAAAATTATCAGTTTTAGTTGTCAAACCAAGATTAAATCGTAAGCCCCGTCGCACTTGACACTCGACGTCTCATTGGTATCAGCTTCAAGCTTGGATCGAGAGCTCGGCAATCCTGCCATCATATGAACGGAAAAAGGAAAAATGCAAAACATAACCGTGGAAAACAGAAGTTTGGAGTCCGAATTCTATGATCAGTAATCAAAATGACAGACGCGGAACAGAGACAACGTAGTTAATCTCTTATACATTATAAACAATTCAATGTAAAAAGTACCATCATTCCTCTTTTTGATCTGCAAACTTCCAGCCATTTGAGCTATTCATGAACCAAGAGTTGCTGCCGTCTCAAATAAGTTATAGCAGTCATTATATCGAAGGATTACAAATTCACCATTTTGGAACTGTAACATGGATGTCTATGGATCCTAACACAGTTTTGTGTGGCCTGATTATCTATAAAGCACTCAGGTCTTGTGGTTTCTTTCCAACTGGTACACTTTCACACCTCTAGATTCATCTACAAAAAACATTTATTTCCCCCATCAAAGGGGTATATAACAAATACCATCCTCAAGAATGCAGTTTACAGGAAATGATTTGTGGCTGTATTTTTCTGACGAATTAGCAAGACAGATTCCTTTTCTGCTCAACACCGGAAGATATCTACCTTGGTACCAAAAATTCTGCAGAATATGTCACTATACTAGATGACAAAATTACCATCACTTTGAAATCCTTGATGACCAAAGATAACATGAAGTATGAAACACAAGTCGCAATCCATCCTAAATAATCCCTGTAGAGACACTAGAAGTCGCATTTATCTTCAGTGAGTGCTCAGGGATATATGTAAGACCTGTTGCACCATAAAGAGATTTACCACAAAAATTTTAGCTTTCAGGATAGACCTTAAGCATTACATTTGATGATATCTAGTAGAAAAGTGTAACATTTTACTGAATACAGAAGTAGACAGAAATGAACAAAACCTTCAAAATGTGCTAGAAACAATGTACATATAAATTACAAAACTACCTTAATGGTTGGTAAGAGGAGACTGTTAAATACAATGTGATCCAGAAAAGCATACATTTTTGTGCCACTCGCCAGAGGTTAGCTTTCAATGTAAAACATGGATATATCATGCGCTCAAAATCAATGCATGGCTAGCTATCGAATCATACATAGATCCCATAAAAGACGCATAAACCATACATTCCTTCTAACATAGTTCAGTTATACGGGCAAGACAAATCCTAAAACGGAAAAATGAACCAATGGATACCTTTCTCCTTAACATCAATCTGTAAAGTGTCAAGAGTGATTATGCCATCAGTCAGTGGAAGTAGCTCAAGCTTAATGGTAGCCGTAGATTGAGCAGGAACACATCTGAAGCAATCAATGTGAATTGTTACCATTGGCACATACCCAATTTGAAACAATATTTTACAAAGGTGATGCATTACCCGAGTGGTACTCTACTCTGCAGCCAGAGATGACTACATCCCAAGCCAGAAGTTGGAATGAAATCAGCTATTGGAGTCAACTGCTCATTGAAAGAAGTAAACCTAGCCCCAGCATCACTATTCTGTTTCTCATTCTCTGATGTAATGGGCATTGAGCTCAGTAAATGCAATGAACTAATGTGCCTCACACTACTCTCTTTCCCTGAAAACTCAGAAAACCCAACAAATGGGCTCATTGGTGATGTTGGAGAAGAATTCAAAGATACTACGGTTGGCGGTGAGGTAAAGGAGGCTGGAGCAAGAACTGTCATAGTTAGATCTTCAGGTGTCAAATTTGAAGCCTGAAGCGTTAAGACCTGATAATCACACCAGTTGAATGAGAATTGTCATAGTTAGATAGTGCATGAGCAAGAAAGAGAGAAGGAATCAAATTGTATAAAAACCTGAACTGGAAGCTGGGTGACTCTTTTATTGGGTCCAGAATATTGTCCTGAAATTTCGGATGCAACTGAGATCATAAGATCCCTTGAAAAACGTGGTCTCCAACTTGTTGGCTGCTTGAAATACAATCTTGACTCTACATGTAACATAAAAAATTGATATGTTATTAGTTAGAACATGTAGTTAACACAAAATTTGCAAGATGATACTGTAAACTAAGAGAAATGTACATACCAGTATAGTTGCAACGGCATGATACCATAATTGCATGGTGGTTAACAGTTGAAGCACTCGCCTTACTATCGACAGTCTTAGAAGAGGGTTCTAAACCGGATGATTTAGACTTTTCTCCATAAGTTTTGAGGTCCTTCCACATAGAAGAAGCTGGTTTTAAAATAAAAGAGTGCTCTTCACCCCTCCTGCAACAGAAACCATCAATAAGATCATGGGGATAGACAACTCTTCCCACTTCTACAGCACCATAAGATGGTAGATACAACTCAGCTAAACCATAATTCTAAACACACTTCAAGATATTAGATAATGGCCAAATACATGTTTACACCCTCCAAAGGCAGTCCTCATGCATGCAAGGTTTATTGCTAATTTACCATTTAAATTCAGCAAAATTTCAGTTTTGTTGCAAATTAAAAATGAACTAGCAACATTAGGCATACACTCTAAGCAAGCATGGCAGGATACAGCAACAAAAGATGAATATATTTTTCTTTTTCAGGGTGGATACCTTAATCATCGTGCTTAAATGAAAATGCCAAAGAACAATTAGAATTAAATTAAGGAACCTAAAGTGAAAACAACCTGAGAGCTAGATTTGGCAAACTATGGTTGTCTCCAGCTTCAATACATGCAATTGGTAGGGAAGCAGGAGGTCCACCTTTTGAAGCCTCTTCCAAAACAACTGTTATAGCATCAATGTATACTACAATATCTGGTATATGTGCTGGAGAAACATTCTGCAAAATAACTTCATAAGTGAATAAAAAAAACCTAGTGACTATGCCCATAGAGAGTGGAGAGAAAGTATTTATGATTTATCAGGAATGATGAACATTAAGGTTTACCTTTATCTGAACACAAACAAGGTCATCTGTATTACAGTCGGCAGCATAAGAATGGATCTCAACAGGTTGAATTATTTCAAGTTTCCTCCTCCATCTTCTTCCTGGGATATGGATTCCCTCTAATCCACAACGGACAGAAAATCTTTCTCGCTCTAGTGTCACACCCCGAAAAGATAAAAGTTCTTCAATCCCTGTTCTTTGAATCTTCAAAATCTTCTGAGAAGAGTTATGAGCCACCTCATCAAGGTCAAATGATGGTTTAGAACTTTGGGCCTTAACAGGTCCAGGAGGAGGTGCAACATTTTGAGGAAGCGATGACATGGAGTAGCTTCTAAAATGACTAAAAGAAAAGAGCTGAGAGCCAGGGGAGCCAGAAAAGGCTGACCTCTGAGATATGCTACCAATTCCAGAACCAGAACCTAAGGAAGGAGAAGGAGGAGATAAAGTATAAGGTGGAGGCAATGTGTTATCCAAAGGAAGCAACCATTTCAACAATTCTCCACATTGGTCTTGATTTGAATAAACTAAGTTGTCCTGATTCTCAGAAGAAAGGTTTCTATCCTGATATTTCTCAAACTGAAGAATTTCAATGACAGGATCTCTCAGAAAATCAACACCAACATTCACTTGTAAAAATACCTGCATCCTTCCAAACAGAGAAATAGAATGAGAATCAGTACCTGAATCAATAAGTCACCTAGCAAGGAGCTAAATAATAGTAAAGTCAATATGTCAATTAAAACAAACGATTATGAAACTAAAGAGAAGTAATGCATCCACGATCTTCTGCAATCAATTGCAGAATCAGAGCAAGATAACAGTTAATCAAAAGCAGTTCAAAATCTGAATAGGCTTTCTCCAGTAAATTTTGAAAAATGCCTAGGAACATGAGCAAGCCAGTGGTCCGGTTGCAATATGTAGCATATTGAAAATATCATTCCATCAAATTCAGTTTACATGAGTAGCAATGTCTTTTAGGTTGGATAGAGTAAGATACCATAAGCAAGCCTCCAAATGACATGGTAGGAATTTCCTTGCTGAATGCCCTAGATTTCTAACAAGATATTGAGTGTGGATAAACATAGGCCTAAACTGAACAAACCATTTTACATCTTCTCCTCTTTCCAGTAATGTTATCAAAGATTCTTCTCCTACCTGAAATTACTTGTTATACTTCTCCAAGTTACCTACCTTTCTCACAATACCATTCAATAACTCAGATCTTTAACTACAGATTGGTTCCCTTGGCCGATAACTAATCAATTAGGATTCTTTTGGCAGTTGCAAAAAACAAAGTCCGATCATTCTTCTCCATGAAAATCATCTGCATGCTCCTTACCACATTTCTGAAATTGCACCAGCAAGTCAAATCTTGATATCAAGCAGCAAGGTCTCACTTGCAAATATGCATGGAAGACGAGGCAAGGAGCTTACACGAAATCAAGGTACTAATCAATAGTACCCCCATCTCCTTATCAAAATGCCCAATCTTCAATCTTCAACAACTTGGCGGCAAAATCTCTCTATTCTCCTCCCTTTTCATTTTACATTATTTCTGTTTAGTTCCCCAGAAAGTCAGATGAATGTAGCTTTTTGTAATTAAAATATTTCTTGTCAGGAAATGGAGACAGTTTTGAATAAGGAGGTGGATACTTTCAGCCTTTGACAATGAGGGGTCGGTCATCGGTTTAGCGTCTAATTGGTGGCAGGAGCAGAAAGGGATGGTTCAGGCAAGAGGCAGAGACAGTAGCAGAGAGTGCATTCCTTGTCTGTGTCCCTGCCCCCAGCTTGTCATCCTTATGCAAGTCAGCGATTTTATACACACTGTAATTACTACAACAACTGAATGTTTACTAGGTTCACCATAATACATCCAGCACAATCAAACAAACATACCAAGCAGCTATTACAATAACATCATTTGCATGTAAAACAGATACAATTAACTTGCTAGTTGCTACCTGTTGGCTCAAATAATTAAGTGCAAATATGTCTCCAGCATTTATCCAAATTCAAAGAAAATAGGAAAAAAATATCATTAACAATGTAGTTCTTCTATGGTGCTTACCACTATGTCTCCATTGGAAAGAGAGCAACACTTAACAGTATCTCTAGCTAGTCCACCGGAAACATTGGCATCAAAATTTCCTCTATCAATAACTACATTCAGGCTAGATATATTCTTGGCAGTGTTTTTGGTTTTATTTGCAACACACTGTTGACTATCCATCTCAGGCAACTCAGGAACTGTCATGGAAGCACCTTTTTTCACCCATAAAGGCTCACCTGACTCTGCAATCCTGACAAAGAAATGAGAGTTCTTAAACCTCTTCAATAGTGCTTCAGTCTGTCTTCTGTGATCTTCCATCCTAAGGAATGATTCACTAGCAGAGACATCCTTTGCTGGATCAATCTTCTCTTTCTCTAAGTTTTCACCATTCTGATCCATTACGGCACCATTAGGATTCACTTCCCCTCCTCCAGGCACTGAATTTGTCTCACCCTCCATATTTCCGTTTTGTTTCACAGTGCCCTTTCGCATTCCATTTTTACTCATCACTGCAGCAACTTTAAATGGGGTAATAATTTCTGTTTCCTGATTACACGCTGATAAGCATGCTAGAATATGAACTTGTTCACCTGGAAAAGAAAACAGGATCAAGTTTAAAGTTACAAACACATATCTCCTGTATGAATACATCAACTGCATACTAAATCTGGAAGAAGAGGTTCAAAAAAGACAATGGTACCAGGAAAAACAAAAGAACGATCCAGGGAACGCAAGGAACGTATGTCTGGTGCATGATTCCAATCATCAGAGAGATCCTCTACAATAGCATATCAAGATTAGATATACAACAAAGAATATCAAATAAACTGCATGTTAGTTTGGTAAGTAGATCAAGAGCACACGCCAAATACAAACTTAACAGAGATACAATTTGTAAATAATCATTCATTCAATCATATCAGGAAATTCTTATCAAGTTAAAATATACTTAATATAATTCCACCAACATTTTGAACCTTAAGAAATGTAACAAGCCATCATAAGCACAATTCTCTGGGATACCAATGAATCCTATAGTTGAAACCATAACCTAACAAAATGTTACCTTATTAACAATCAGATGATCAAAAATTAACTTATTGTACCATCAAAATTGGTTTTTAACTTTTATATTTCAGTCATTAGGGCATTTAAGTTTCCAGACTCAGTCTAGCTTCAGATGTTGTAAATCAGCAATCAATATTGTTTGGATGTTAAAAGCAGATTGATTCAATTTACACCATGGGGTATACACTCAAAAAAAGGACACTTTTAGAAATTTAACTTTTTTTTAAAGGAACAAGGAAATGAGATAAAAGAAAGAAAATGAGTAAAAGCCAATCATTAAAGCCATAAGTGGAGTCAGAAAAAACTACAAGAATCAAGAACTGCCAAACAAAAATGTGTAGATTTGTTAGCTTAAGTGGTTTAGTGTGCACTTACTATATGGAATAGTGATCCATCCATCTTCTTCAGAAACATCTGTGTGGTTCTTAGGGATAGAAGCATTCTTATCACCCACAAGACCAGCATTCGAGCCTAAAAATCCATTGGTTTCTCCATCATGAGTTTCAACTGTAGGAAACTCTGGAAATGAATCTTCAACCATAAGCCCTTCCAAAGTTGTCACAGATTTAGAAACATAAGTTGACTCCGCCACCTCTTCTGGTACTGGAGGTGGTTCTGGCGTTACTTGTTGATTGGACCGCAGCAGCAGAAAATTCATTGTTTCTACCAAAATCACCTTCTGTAAAATCAAACACTAATGATGCTTTACAACTCATGTACAGGAAATACAAGTTTTACTATAAAACAAGAATGCCATCAAAACAGGCGCGTCATTTCTATTTCAGATTTCATGTTTCTCAAACATCGATGATACTTTACAACTAGAGTATATGAAGTACAAGTTTTAACATAAACACAAGAATGCCATTCTCGGGCTCGTTTGTCTGTCAGAATCAATCATTTTTCTCAAACACCAATGATACTTTATAACTCGAGATAATCGGAAGTACAAATTTTATTATAAAACAGGAATGCCATCAAAACACAAGCTCCTCAGGCTTGTTTCTCTTTCAAAATCAATCATGTTTCTCACTCAGCTCAATTTTTCTGAAACAAATTTGAAGGTTAAATGAAAAGCAATCTAAACGACACCGTTTTTCCTTTAACCGAATTCCTAGCCCTTAAGTCGATAAATTATTTTGAATTTTATCTTTCTAAGTTCGCAAGAAAGTTCAAGTAAAAGGAAAGAAAAATAATAATTCTAACCAAGTAAAATCACTAAAACAAATCTTGGAAACAAGATTAAGCTGTGAACAAGATAAAATTCCTCATTTCCTTAAAATTATCACGAATTTTTTTAACCAGGCAAAGGCCAAAGCAAGATGAAATTAAAAGCAAATAATGAGATTCAACAACAAAAATGTGATTGAACAATTTGCTTTTGATCAGACATAGCAAAGGAATGCGATGATGAGAAAAGGAAAATCGAGAATCGTTTACCTGATCGGTGATCAAAGGCTGTGGAGTTTTTTCTTCTTCTTCTTCCTACTTAATAGTTATTTTAATTGTTTGGTGCCTGGGAAATGGGAGATCCAATTTCCTAACGGGGCTTTTTAACTAGATCGTTTGTTCGATCTGGTTTTCGGCCGTCTGATTTCCATTTCGGTTCTTGGGTCGGTTTCTGCCTTTTAACTAGATACTTACCTCTGCCTTTTGATCTGCTTTTGCTTCCGCCCTGGTTAGACTTGAAAGTGCCTCAGCCATGTGCGTTTAGCCTAAAGAGTCGATTGCTCGAGCCCACCCCAATAAAACAATGGCGCTTTGCAACCCAATCCTTGTAATTTTCTTTTATATATATATTTTTTTTCACCCGACCTTTGTAATTTTTCTTCAATTTTACATAAAAATTCTATTCGTAAAGAGAATATACTAAAAAAATTTATATAAAAATATTCAAAATATATATAATCTGATATTTGACTATATGCAATGTTGTCCTTCAATAATAGTCGTACAATGTGATATGAATCCAAAAAATAATAAAAATATGTTGAGATTAGAGTTTTGGTTTAATTGTAATTGTGAAATACTCAATTTAATTAAAAAAATGTAGTTTCAAATGAAACAAAAATTATGATAAAAAATCTTAATTATTGTGAATTATATTTTTTCAATTATAAAATTAAAAATATATATGTGATTACAATTACAAATGATTATATTCTTCTCAAATGAGAATTGTTAATCACAATCACAATTTCAAGTAGCATAGATAAAGTTGAGTCTTGACTTGGAGGTAAATCGAGTACATATTTAAGGTACAGGCTGATGCTTATCACAAGGAGCTGTTCTATCCTTCTTTTCAATCTGCTAGCATCTTGCTTTCTTCGAAGGAAAAACCATAAGCGTCTTTCTCTGAAGACAAGAAAGTCCACACTCCTCAACCATTGCAATCGATCTCACACTTGCCCACTATGAATCAAGCCCACCCATGCTTCAGAATCTCATATAATCTCCACCCAACATTAACAGCAGCATGCATCAGCTCCTTTTTATTCTTTCCTTTTAAAAACTCAGCATCACATGCCGCAATCTCTCGTTCCAATTTCATACTTAAACAACAACAAGAATTAAACCCTCTACACCAACCAATTCCCAGTTAAGTCCTAGATATCCTCTATCCTGTTCCAGCTCTAACCCTTCCAGAACCACCGTCGTCATTTCCCTAATGATGTTCGAGAACCAATGTTTTTTCATTATCTTCTTCTCTTTATGCTTTCTTTTCTTGTTCTTGGATCTAACTAAAGCTAACCCATCAGTTTTCGTCACCCCAACTTCATCTTCGTCTAAAGTATCAGGGGGTTACTGGCAGCTTCTACAATCAAGCATAGGCATCTCCTAGTGTAACGAGTCGAATCGAATTGAATAAAGAGAAGTTCGAGTTTAAGCTAAACTCATAATTCGAGGCTCGATATTCGATTTTAACTCGATCGAATTTTATTTTTTAAGTTCGAGCTTGATTCGTGATCGAATTTGAGTTACTCAAGTTCGCTCAATTAATATATAAAAATAAGCTCGATTCGTATATTCGATAAGAGTTCGATTATTCATACTCGAATTCGAACTCGGATTCGAAATATTTTATTAATTAAAATAATAAAAATATATTTAAATATAAAAACTCGATTAAGCTCGCGAGTTACTCGAGTTACTCGAATTACATATAAAAATACTCGAATTTGATTCTATCGATAAATCGAACTAATCGATCTCGAGTTCAAATCGAATCGAATTCGAATTTTTTTCTAATCGAACCCGAGTAGATGCCATCTCCGCCGTGCACGTGCAACTCTTACCAAACAAGAAAGTTATCATCTTTGACCGCACTGACTTCGGCCCTTCCAACCTCTCTTTACCTGCCGGCAGCTACTGCCCTAAGAACGACTGCACCGCCCACTCTGTCATCTACGACGTTGTTTCCGTCCCCTCCACGTTGTAACTGACACGTGGTGCTCCTCCGGTTCCCTCGATCCTAACGGTAACCTTATCCAAACTGGCGGATTCAACGAAGGCGATCACGTGATCCACACGTTCATACCATGCGACACTTATTCCTGTGACTGGTACCAACTCACCCATAATCACCTCATCAACCGTCGATGGTGCGCTACTAACCAAGTTTTACCAGACGGAAGAATCATCATTCTTGGCGGTAGAAGGGTTTTTACCTACGAGTTTTACCCTAAAAATAACTTCCTTAACAACAAGAGTTTTTACCTTCGTTTCTTGGTGGAAACTAGGGACCCTGAAGCGAACAATCTCTACCCTTTCTTGCATTTGTTACCAGACGGAAATCTTTTCATTTTCGCTAACAGAAAATCAATTTTGTTTGATTATAACAGAAGCATTGTTCTAAAAGAGTTCCCTCTTATACCAGGAGATGATAAGAGAAACTATCCTAGTACTGGCTCTTCGGTCTTGCTTCCTTTGAGGTTGACTTGGACAGGGCCTCCGGCGGTTGAGGTGCTCGTGTGCGGCGGTGCACTGGCAGGGGCGTTCTTGAAGGGGATAAGATAAAGGTTTTTGTAGAAGCGTCGAGGACATGTGGCAGGCTGAGAGTGAACGACCCAAACCCGCAATGGCTCATGGAGTTCATGCCCATTCCACGTGTCATGTCTGACATGATACTTTTACCTACGGGTGATGTGATCATTATCAATGGAGCGGCTAACGGGACTGCAGGTTGGGAGAATGCTGTAAATCCGGTTCTCAACCCGGTTCTTTACTCGGTTAACGAGGATCCAGTTCGGAGATTTACGGTTTCGTCTCCGTCCAAGATCCCGAGAATGTACCACTCCGTAGGATTGCTTCTGCCAGATGGCAGGATATTAGTGGGTGGGAGCAGTCCGCATTCTAGGTACGTATTCACAGGAATATACCCGACCGATCTGAGTTTGGAGGCTTATAACCCGTATTACTTGGATCCTAAATTCAACTCGTTAAGGCCTTCCGTTTTATCAGTGGAGTCAGGGAATGCGGTGTCGCACGGGCAGAGATTCGGGGTTTCCTTTTCGCTGTCGCTTTACAACCAGGGCTCGGTGTACGTGGCACTGATAGCACCGTCGTTTACGACGCACTCAATCGGAATGAACCAACGCATGGCCGTTTTGAATACAGCGAGCGTGGTTCAATGACGATGTTTAATTACAAGTTGCTGGTTATGGACCCACCAATGCCAACGTGGCACCTCCAGGCTATTATAAGCTGTTCGTGGTCCACTCTGGGATTCCTAGTCAAGCCGTTTGGGTGAAGGTGATGTGATTTTGATTGATTTCACAATGTGATTGATCTCATGTACAATTTGCTTAGATATTCCTTTTTATTTTTTCTTATATGATGATTTTTGAGGGAAAAGAAAATACCACAGCATTGATAGAACAATTAGGTTAATAAGCTTCAAGTATTAAACAGCCCAAATTCGTAAATTTTTTTTTTCATTTTTTAAGCAATAAATGAATTATAATTCGGCTTACAAGAATTTGCATTTTATTAGTCCCTTTTTGGGGTTAATATTTTTTTATTTCATTAATGCTTTATGCTTTTGGTTTTTATTATTATTTTTGCAATAAAAATTATTGAAATTTGTTTTTATTAGCAATCTCACTCTCTCTTATTGGGCCGTTGTTTCCAGCAGCTGACCCCAAACTAAACAAAATAAAAGAGCCTTAGTAATGATGAGATCCAGGTTTCGATTTCTCCTCTTTAGTGATTGGGGTGGGCTCACAAATTAAAAGGGAAACGGCCAGAGGCCCAGCCATAAAATTGCAGAAAAACAACTACACGACAAAACATGAAGTGGGCTGACTACAAACAGTCCAACTTTATATTTCTTCTTGAGCTTTTTCATCAACAATTACTTGAACATTCCTTTGGTTTCATGCTACATATCATCAAACTAGAACAGGACACTGTAATCTCATCATTCAAAAGTCACATATAGGGAATTGTAAGATGTTCAACCGCCTTTCTTTTTTTTTTAACTTTTACTTAGATTCGCTTGACAGTAGACACTGAGAGATACGTGGTAGAAGCAGACCATTTCATCCACTTGTCTCCAGAACTTTATTTGATTCTACTTTTGGGGTAACCGAATTTTTTGATTCTACTTTTGGGGTAACCGAATTTTTTCATGAACAATCGAGGCTGATATAAAGGGAAGCTAAAGACAAAATAAAAGGCTAACAGAACCAAGAAGAAAACAAACGAGAGTAGGCTAAACAAAGAGCAGCAAAGTTCAACAGGGAAAGCGAAAATATCTGATATAGTAGCCAAGACCCCCCCCCCCCCCCCCGGCGGGTTTTGGACACAGCCTATTAGGGTTGTCAACAATATCTGATAAGCACTCAGTCTGGCTTTTATGTCATTGGCAATTTGATAGCATCGAGCTGAGTTTACTTCTTTTAGGCACAGTGTGTTGTGTCTGAATTATTTCTCTTTCAAAATGTGACATTTAACTGGATCAGGCGAATTACTTGAGCAAAATAGTACAGCAAGAAGATTTGGTCCTTCACGGTAGTATTTTTACGAAAGAAATTAGAAGTACAGCTGTTTCGTTTTGCTAGCTCCTGCTGATCTGTATTTGTAGCGCATGGCCCAAAAAAGGTAATGCAATAAATTCAATGCGCTAAGCACGCACATAAGCCAGTAGAATCTCTCAAGATGAAAGCGATTTATCGTATGACCAGAGAGCCATGGCTTGTGCCTTGAGTTATCTGTCACATTGTTTACTATTGATACAATTACCGAGCTTAAGTAATACCCCATTGCAAGCGAAGCCCAGGAAAGAGATGTAGCTAACGATCTCATGCTCGAGGGCGCCTCAGTGAAGAAAAACTCTAGTAAGCCTGCCAAGGTGAAAAGATCTGCTGACCCCAGGAATAAATACTGCAAAGCAATCCAGAAAAATGTAATGGGTAATGGATTGGTTGAGTAAAGTAGGCCTGAGTCAGTTGCCACTCTCTTTCGCTTAACTTCAACAAGAGCTGCCACTGCCATGGCTGTTATGGAAAGAAACAAACCAATTCCGATTCGTTGCAAGTGAGTGATGCCCATCTCGGTTTTAGTTACTTTCCGAGCAAATGGGATAATGAAGTGATCGTAAACTGGGGCTAGGATCATAATGAAAACCACAGGAAAAACTGGTAGGGAAGCTGGTGGGATTTTCAATGAACCAAGCTTAGTGTTCATGGTTGCAGCTTGTTCAACAGAAAATGTTGAGAGCTGAGCTAGGCAGCAGTTAAGAACAATGGTGCAAGCAAATATGGGAAGGATTTTCAACACAATCTTGACTTCCTCTACTTGCTGCACTGAACATTCAAGTGCTGGGTGAGCTGGCTCGTTCACCACCGCTCTGTTTAGGAATTTGAGGCTTTCTGTTGGGATTTGATCCGGCCGCTCACTTTGTTTGGCATCTTCTTCTGCTTCCTTGCTCATTTCAGTTTGATAAGAAGGGCTTGTAGCCAGGTTTGCAATGGCATTGCCTGGACTTCTGCTCATGCAACTGTTCAGCATTGCAGCAATCAAAACCTGTTCAAGTAATTAAAACACACACTTAATTCTTCTTTTCATTAATGGAATCAAGGTAGAGTGCCTAAAAGTTTAGGACTCTCTCGGTACTTATTAGAATGAAGTTGCATTAGCATCCCAAAATTTACCCTGCAAATGGTTGTAAGTGGGCTGCCAAAGGGTATTTTGTTCCTGTAAAATGTTGAGCCAACCAGGAAGATTGGAATAGACAATAATATTGCAATTGTGGAGATGGCAAAACCCCACTGCCATCCCTTATTATCTTCAACCCAAACAACGAACGTGACAGCAACAAGGGCGCCAAATGAGAGACAGAAGACAAAGTAGTTGAAGAAGGTCGATCTTTGCTTCCTTCCCTGCGGAAAGTCCCCGTCAAACTGCTCAGCGCCATGTGTTGGTAAAGACCCCTTTATCCCTCCGACACCAAGTGCCACAAGATAGAGGCCTATGAACAGCATAGCTGCTTTCCCACCACCAACTTCCTGGCAGGGAATGGAGGGGGTGGATGGACTGCATTCTGGAGGCTTTAGGGAAGGTGTCCGAGCTTGCATGGTAAGAATGATCAAGCCCTGTTTCGATGTTCGGAATTGGTTAGGCATGAACAATTAGCAATATAATTAATAAACCATTAAAGTTGGCTATGCCAGCACTTAATTTGAATAATCTTTTCTCGATAATCATTTTGAAGCATTTCTTTTTTCTCTGTAAGTCCTTGAGGGTACCGACACCAAGATAAGTAACGCTCGAATTCAAGTCTTTCGTATGAAGACCTGAAGCTTCCATTCAACTCCTTATTCAGCAAGGTAAACCGCTTTCCAAGTATTTTTCACACATAACAAAAGACTTTTTAAGGGCAATTCTATATACCCAATAGAAAATAAAGCAATTCTTTATTAGCAGCTTAGTCATTGGATTAAAAAGAAAACACGAAGTGAAGTATGAATTAATCATATAAAACACCCAACTCCAAACTCAACTTTGAAGGCCTTACTATAGGAAGAGAACTGATTTCCACATCCAAAACCAAAAGGAAAAGTCCAGTCCAACATGTTGGGGTCACTTAATATCATCCGATTAAGTTCAAGAACTCAACAAAGAGTGGGCCCCTTACCTCGTACGTGTTAAGTCACACCCAAGGTTTTGGACTGCACTGCCGAAATTTCAATGAAATGTCGTTATAAAGAAGTTGGGACGTTGGCTACTTGGCTTTGTAAAACGGAATGATGCATGTGGGTATGGTTTTCACTTCAATAGACTTCATCAAAGTAGTAGCCAGTAGCGACAAATGTGGTTCATGAACCTGCCTAAAATGAGCACCTATTCCTTTATATGGTTTCTTTCATTTTTTATACTTTCGGATGAAATCCCATTTGAAGAACGAAAGGATAGAATTTGATTTACCATAGATCTTCTTCTTCCCCCACTTACCATACAGGCATTGGTGGATCAAAATTATCTTAGACGTAGACTATACGAGCTCGCGGGACTAACGTGTCATCCAGCACACAATGGTACGACGATTTGACATTCGTATGGCACGTGTCGAGCTAAACTCCTACCACCTGTCATGTGGGCTTTATCGCGTGCTTCAACAGAGACAAGACATTAAAGAAACAAGACAAGATAGATGTTGGACAAGATAGATGTTACTATCTTGGAGAAATTGACAAAAGGAAGTTTCTCTTCTCGTAACACGCGGTACAAATATTTTAAACAGTTCCCCTCTCTGACTGGGAGCCCCAAGGTATTGGCTTTGATTGGATACGTGCCATGACTCGTATCCATGGGACCCAACAATGGCATACTTGAGGACCCAGTTGCCCCACGTCTGAATTTTACTATCATTTATGCTCCTTTTCACAACCTAATTGGACATAAAATAAAATTCGATGCCCTTCGTTTTTATAAAGAGAAAAATGGATAATTCTTTGAGGGAATATGACCATTTCAAAGCCTAACTAACATAACCCATTGTTATTGTAAATTCTACTACGTAATGAAATGTCGAAATAGACCCTTTTTATTTTTTGTTCTTCAAAACAGTATAGTTGAGTTTTATTCATTTTGGAATCTGCTAAGAAAGAGGGAAATTTATGGACATTTATCACAAGGCCTCGATAGTTTCACCTAGACAGCCTGTGTTCCTTGGATCTACTTACCAAAGTCTCAGGAGGCATGCACCTTTAATGCTTCCAGACTCAGATTTTTCATGCGAAGGCTATTCCTTGCTTTCTCAAGAAATACAATGGGAAACAAATGCAACAATAAAACAAAATTTTCACAACCCTAAAAAGGGTTGAGATATTGAAGGAAAAAAACATGTTTATGGAGTTAGAGAGAAAGAGAATATAGAGTGAATGGTACCAGAAATTCGATGAGTGCGCTTATCAGGTAGATGTGATAAGTAGTGAAGAAAGCGTCAGATAAGAAGCCTCCAAGCAAAGCCAGAAGGAAGGCTGTCCCCATGAAATTGGTGACATTGTTTGCCGATTTGGATGGAGATAAGTGCATGTACTTTGACAGATACAGTACCAGGTTGCTGGCATTTGCCAAGTACGCCAGGTTCTCCAGCACTTCCACAACTACACACGAATTTTGTCATTAAAGCATATCAGAGACAGAAGAGGCTGACTCTTGAATTGTCTCAAAAATGAAAAGCAAGAAAGGAAAAGTAAGGAGAAGGAGGGAATTTGGCTGATAGGTTTACTAACCCAAGACAAAGGAGGCAGCAAGCGTGCCACCATGTCGGCCTCTTAAAGCAGGTCTATTCCTCCAATCCCTATATCCTTCCCATCTGGAGTCCTGGTTCCCTCCTTCCTGTGGTAACAACTCAGGAGTTAGTAATTGAGTAAGAGGAGGACATAAAAAGAGAAAAAAAAAAAAAAAAAGACCCACCATTGTTCTTTCTCTTTCACACTCTGCCTTTTCAACTTGGGTAAGTTGTATTGGATCTCAGGTTAGAGAAGAAACTTTGATAACCAAAGCAGGAGATGACTGGTGGGGGGTATTTAAAGAGTGGGGAAGGAAGGGCATTGGTTACAACTTGGAGGAAAGAATGGCCTAGGCCCCTTAGAAAAAGACTTTGATCGATCCCCATGATGTAACCTTTTGTATTACTACAGAAGAATTTTCTTTTGTAGTTTCTTCTTCTAACAAATTTCATTTTTATGCATTCAAGACTACCCGATAAGAGATAGACAAGGTTAGGTTCTTTTTATTAAAGATTGCTAGGTTCTAATAAAAGATTAAAGATGACTATTATTCTCCAAAAGGAGGAGAAGAAGATTAGGAGAGAAGTATCAAATCCTCTCAACCCAAAGTAAAAGAGAAAACAGAAACTCAAGGTACCCTTCTCTTCGACTCTCCAAATTCAAAATATATGCTTATATTAAATGTAAAGACGTTGATGCCTGGTATGTTTGCTTTAATAAAATAGCAATGTGAAAAGGAGCACGTCTTTAATTTTACTTTCTTTGAAATTTTTATTATTTTCCATGTTTCTTCTTCCACTTTTATAATATTGTCAATTAAAATGTGATTAAAATAAAGAATTGATTCTTTTATCTGCGTACAAGAGTAGCAACACGATCCTTGTAGCTTTGGGCTTTGACTTTTCAGTTCCAAGAGTTTATCAAGCGGATGATGAATTGCGGCTTTTATACAAATGCATCTCTGGCCGTCCGATTAATTACAAATCAAATTTCTACATAAATCAAAGATCACCAAGATGGAATCCCAGTTGCAAATTAAGACCGGTTAAAGAAGCAAAGGGTTTTTTTTCTTTTTTTGGGAAGAGAGTGTGAATCACGAAGGAATGGTGGTAAAGGACGGAAAGTGAGTCAAATTATAGTTTTTTTAAGGACATATCTACCGTCATCCACTTAGCCTGGCTAGTAGTATGATCACGGACGGCGATCTTCTAAAGCTATATATATCTATGACCTTAGAATTAGAGGCAGAGTTCTTGGTTGGAAGGGTTGAAAGCTATAACAATTTACTTGACATTAAAGAATTTGATATCATTGGCTCCCTATCTCTATCGGCTCTAACAGTAACCTTAATTCTTTTTGTGTAATAATGTTTACAGATATGAAAATATGATAAAATTTTTGTACAATTTGGTCGAGTAGTCTAAATCAAAATACTAAATCAAACAGTTCTTTCTTGGCCTTACAAATATATATATATATATATATATAGCAGAAAAAGATAACCAATCTGTCTCTCGGTATTATATATTAAGTGCTATTCACATCATAAGTTGATGATGGGCATATGAGATTTATACTCATTTTGTGCGTGCCATAGTTATTTTCTTACTGCTAGATATATTCTTGGAATTGAATTCGATTATGAAAAATCAAAGTCATTTTGGAGGTGAGTGACATATAATACTGCCTTCCTCAATAGCCAAATCGCTATATATAAACCACAAATTCATACTGTTAAAATGATTCAATTATCTAATTTCACTTGTGATTAGAAGAAACGTTTCCATGAACAATTATATAGTATCAATTTTATTATCTTATAAATCTGTAATTTGAATTTTGAAAATGGATAAAAAAAATGGTAAATTTTATGGGGGATATATATATATATATATATATATATATATTATTATCCCTTCAACTGATTAGTCTTGATTTGAGGAATACCCCATTTATCATTTAACAGATGCCTTGTTTTGGTAGGTTTGATTCATCCCATCTCTAATTAAAAAAACTCTTACGTTTTTCACTAATTTTGTCTCTCAAATTTTCTTCGTCCAATCCCACGAATTGCCCTGAACAAATGGTTATAGGAAGGGACCACCGAAATTCGCGAATTTCTCAAATGGAATTCAATTTAAAAAATATAAATGTTTTCCATACGGACGTCGCCTGAAAGAAATATATTGAAGCTGTCCGTGTATCTTCAAATGTACTCAACAGTGACCATGTCCTGATTTTCACGCCATGGGATCCTAAAACCTTTATTTGAGAAATTTGTACTTCGACTATTAATTGACTACCCAGCTGACTGCAAAAACTCGTGCCTAATTAATTTGAAGTCAATGGAAACATATTGTTAAAACACGGCCGAAACATATCATTTTACCTTGGCAGGCAGGCAAGTTGGCAATTCCTCTAGAGAACAACAACACTTCACCTGATCAAGCATATGGGCAGTCAAATTAGTAAACTTAAAGCTCTTCAAGGGTCAAGCCACATTCTTCTGCAGAATCTTTGCTGATAGCTATAATCACACTGATAAAGGAAGCATTTCAATCTCACAAATATTAAGGATTGATCATTCAAAACTAGCTTGAAAATGCAAGTTGCAGTTAGTTGTAAGCATCATAACTAAGAACGTTCACACATTCCCGTCAGATTATGACAAAAATTTGAGAGATCATCACCACCACTAATTCTAACACTAGGAGAAAGTTACTCCTAGACAAATTGTTTATCCTCGTTTTACACAAATTTTTGTTGTGACGGCCCAATTTTCCAATTAAATCTTGCCAGATACTGTTTGTTATAGGCTGCAAATAGCGGACAAAGTGGTGATCATTATTACCCATGAGGATCACGGGGCTTTCCCCTTGTTTACGACTTACCTAATGAATATGATGTCAGAAGGACCCTGTTCATAAAAGACAGAATAATGACCACCGCAGAAACATATTGACGTCTCCCTGAACATGTTTTTCATGATCTGACTGCCTGCAATTGTTGTTATACCTGAGAAGCTTTCATCAAAATCTCCACTCTGATGAGTTTATTCCATGCACATGCTTGACTAGTTTAGGAATTCATGAAACAAGATCGGTTTCAGAAATACAAAAATGCAGAATTTTGTCTTTCTTTGGAGAAATAGGAGAACGTGATTAATTAATTACAGCGTCTAGAACCAAAAAAAAATCATATAAATGTGGTGGGGAAACTGATAAGCCATGACGAGATTTGTTTGTTCGGCCTAATATTACAAAACCAAAAATAGAGTTGACATCTTTAGTTGACTGCAAAATGTTGTTGATCACCACAAAACTGTTCATTTTTCACGCATCTTCTCAAGGTCTTTTCATAATCCCTGGGGCAAGCTATAGCAAAACCTTTTTGCTAAACGATTGAAAAGGAATGAGGAGTGGAACAAGATATTTTGGCACAGAAGAGAAAAGTAAAAGGCAGCCCGGGGCCACAACACGTATTGCAACAAATTATATAAGTGACTGGAGATGGAATTAATTAAATAAGGTTTTGAATGCATGAGATATGCACAAAAACTAGGGAAATATTGGTACTCTGAACATCAAGGAAAACGACGACCAAAAAAGGAGAGTCTACTTTCTCACTCGTGAGGGTGATATCCACCCTCAAACGCACGTCACAAGCTTTTAATTAGGCAGCACAACTCAGGTCATTCCCCTTTACCTTTAAAAATTAAAATGAAATAAAACTCAGCTTTTTGAACAGGAAATATAGACATGTACTAATCAATAATTATATAAGAGAAAATAATAGAAAAGTGAAACATTATTATCCATGTTGCTTCTCAATTTTATCTTGTCACTCCCCTTCTTAATTAATTCCATCGCGAAGGCCTGCAGCTTAAAACAACATATCGAAGTAAAGCAAAGAATTTTTTCTTTTATATTTAATTTGATTCCAGAGGTAAAAAACTCTCATCATTAATCAAGAGAAGGAAAGATGCTAAAGTAGAGGGTAGGGAAAGTCAGTCATGCATGTATAGAACTAAGGATGAGATATTCTTAGATGGGTAACCAAACAGATGAGAGTTAGTAGAGGGAATATTGTTACTAATTCTTATGATCAATAGCTTAAAAAAAAGATATGGTAGAATGTGGATGTATTCTATATATGTTGCTGATAGGAATCACAGCTTTACATGCCAAAATTCCTAGCAAAAATACTCTATGGATAATACAATTTATCAATAAAAATCACCAACTAGAAAATTCTTATTCCCTACACAGAAACAAAGAGAATCTCGATGACAGGAATGGATAGTAGAACACATGGAATTTTAGCCAAATTATACCTTGTTAAATTTTAAGACGTACATTCAATCTAAAATCAAATAGATGGGCATTCAACATAAAACCAAATGATAATGGATGGAGTAATTTTTTTTTTATTTTTATGTGCGCAAGTTACCTCCAATTTGGCAGATGCGGGATTTACTTTTTCTTTCAATATGCCCCCTCATGTAAGGACAACGCACTTATCACATGACATGAATATCATGTGTAGAGATAATGACCTATCAAGATGGAGCTAAAGAACAGGAGGTAATGCCTCCTCTGATACCATGTTAAATTTTAAGATGAACAATAGATAGAGTGGCCTTTGTTATATTTATGTACCCAAGTTACTCTCAATTAAACGTATGTCAGATTTATTTTATCTCGACCTAAGCTGGGCACGGAATATGTGGTTTGAAGGTCTAAGCAGAAAAGCAAATAGAGCTGCTAATTGGGTAACTGTCTAAGCCAAGAAGGTGATGTGCATGGAAAACTGGGTTGTATTACCCCACCCTCATTGGTTTTTATATTGAATAAGGATGGTTTAATTTGCCTGCCCCTCCTTGAAGTTTCATGTTTGTTGCCTTAAGGTTTCAGAGTTTCTTGTTAAAGATTTCGTGTATTAGATTAAGGCTTGGCTCGTTTCAACCTTTTGTACTTCTGATAATTGATATTATTATTAATGGAATACAAGCCGTGTAATCAATTTAAATTTAAATACAAATAATTGACTTTAAAATCAAGTATGAAAATTAAGTTTATTTTTAATTTAAAAAAAAACTTAATCAAGTGAACTCGATTTTTAATATAAATTGAGTTCAAATTTATAAATTAAAAATCAATTGAATTCAATCCAAATTTCAAATAATAAATTCAAATTGAATTTAAACTTTAGTTTTTTGTTGTATCAACTTGACTTGACCTAATTATATCTTTAAGTTAGCTTATTTCCATATGAGGGAATTGTTAAATATTGGTTAGAGACCATGAAACTTAATGTTTTAGCCTTTTTCAAAGGGGGATTTTGCTGTGAAGGGACCTTTGAAAAACCCTCCAGGACCATACCTAACTTTAGAGGCAAAAAAGAAAAGAACATCACTGGCTATGACACCGCAAAACTTCCTTGCTATACTAGTTTTTTTGATGGTATGCATATACCTTTTTGCTCGAGTAAACTTAAGAATAAAAGCAGTTTTTCTACAGAATTCGTCTCCATATACCTTCTTTTCCTTCTTTCGTTAAATTAATCTAATGTCAATGGTACAACTAACTGCATTTCTAGAAACCATGGATTCTTTTTGCCATCCATACCTAATTGTGCCATTGCTGGTTAGGGTTTAGTTTTTTTTTTTTTTTTTTGGGGGGGGGGGTGGTCACTATTGGAAAACAACCGATGAGTTGAAACTCATCAATTCGTTGAAAATTGAAATGTGATGCTGCCAAAAGAATGGACCATATTTTAAACTTAAAGCTTCATTGCCATCGAAGAGGAAGCAAGTATATCAAGGAATGTTTAAGAAAAGTAGTAATCTGAAAATATATGTAAATCAAGTGAATGGTTAGAAATATATGTAAAGAAGTACCGAAGAGATTTGCAGCTTTGAATTAATTAAGATTAGAAATATGGGAATCTTTTTCTTCTTTAATCAGAACAATTACTTAAAATTTCTATAGAAATGTCATGAATTCAATTTTAAAAAAACTATTTACATCCCTAAACTAATCTAGTATTTTTTCAATTAACAAAATCTAGAAAATGTTATGAATTAGGACGAACTGGATTCTGGTGGATGTTTTTTCTTTATGTTGGGAAGATATATCACGAAAATTACTTGTAGTTCAGTAAATATATACTTTGCCAAAAAATGGCGAAGTCTCCTGCATGCTTGCTTTACTTTTAAATGTTTAATAGTACCCTACAGCAATTAACCTTTGCATAGTTCAGATGGCATGTATTCTGAATATATTCTTCAAGGTTAAGAATTCTAGAAAATTTAGACATGTGCATAATAATTTTCAATGAATTAAATAAGAATTAGAAGATTAAAAGGAAAAAAATTGGCATACATTAATGCAATTCACACTGGGTTTATTCTCGGAAGGATCAAAGTCTAACTTTTGTTTATCCACTGCACAACTTTAACCTTATTTTCTTGTATGCAAAGAACAAATTAAAGTGAACCAACTAGATATGAATGAATTGCAATTAGTCTCCTAAACTTTACTTTATACTTTTTCCTCAAGTAAATTTCACAATTGATCATCTTAATTAGATCCCTGATTTTCAATTTATCTTAATAAAATCACTTAAATTTATTACATATATTAAATTTAATCACTTTAGCAGATTTTATTCAAATTATTGATTAAAAAAAAAAAAAACATGATCTATATGTTATCTTCCACATCATCCACCACATCAACTAAAAATTTATTCATCATTTTTTTAGAGATATAAAGGTAAAAAAAAACACCACTTCTGCTTCCTCTTTATATCTCTAACCTAACCAATCCTCTTCCTTTTCTCTAACTACATCAACCAATCCTCTCCCTTCTCTCTTTCGGGTTAGTGGCTCATGCTGGCCTTCGGCAATCATTTGCTTTTTGTTAGTCTCCGAATTGCCCACCGAAAGCCATCCATAGGGAATTGATAAATAATAATATAATAATATGGCACATAAGCCATTTCAAAATTGTAAGCTTTACATAATGCTAGTGGAGAGAGTAATTAATATTATTTTGGGTTTAATCATTTCCTTGGCTATTGGGAGGAATATTTTGTTGTTTTCTTTTTAATGACAGAATGTTGCTTTGGATTGATAATATGACAGGGGGTTGCATCTTGTGTGATGGTTTTTTACTTTCTGGAAAATGGAATTTTTTGGTTTCTTATTTAATTTCGGTTACTTTGGTTTAATTTTCAAGTGTTTTTTTTTTCTCTAAGCCAAAGATAAATTATTATTAAAAATAATGAAACGGCTATAAATAATAATATTCAATCACAGTTAGAGCGCGCACAATAGAACACATAAAGAATAGAAACTCCAAAAGTGCATCAAAATCACATGAGAAATCCAAAAGTAAGATTGATAACAACAGTTTCGACTCTCACAAACATGTGTAATCCAACAATAAAATCCAAATATTAAAAATTCCAACTATGTACCATCAAAAAAAAATCTAAGCTACTTCTTTCATCATGTTACTTACCCAAATTGGAAAGAGCATGTCTCATTTGACTAGCATACTCAAACAAGCATTGCATTTAATTTAATCAATATTATAATCTTGATTCCAATCAATTTTAAACATTTTTACATTGGCATGCATGACTAAATAATTAATGCAAAGGGTGTCGAAAAGAACAGAAAAACTGTTGAAGTTTATGAGATTTGGTTTGAAATACGGTTTCTGCTAAAACTAAACCTTTTTGAACAGAAAAGAAACTTGTAACTAACTGAAAAAAAATTTTAAAAAAATGTCAAATAGGTTAAAACTTTTTGAATATTTTCTATAAAAATAGAGATAATAATAATGAATCCATGCTTGGGCTTCGCATTTTCAATTCTCAGCGAGTCATAAGCTCTTGGGCTTGCGAGTGTTTGACCCATCACCGACTGTCCCATTGTTCAGCTGGGAGGGTGTTGCTTGGGTTTGAAAGCAGGCATTGCTTTTAATCCTGGGGCAGGCCTAAGTCTTAATAGAATTAAAGCCCAACAATTTTTTTGACTTAAACTATGGTAATATGGAATGGGACAAATACATATTCAACTTGACCAAGATAAATATGGTTATCCCATTAGGAAAAAAATGCGCTGGAAACATATTTGCCAGCTCGGGAATTGTAGTATTAATTTAGGAGAGATGTGAATTAACCTTACCTGACAGGGCGCGGTTGATTTTATTGGTATTAAATCTGACTCCATAAACTCAATTTTAGCTTTAAAAAATGGTGATTAATTAAATAATTAATCCCCATTAGATTCAAAAAACAAAAGGAAGAAATAATTAAATGGTGAAAATTGAAAAACCATATTACATTAAACCAATAGAAAGAAAGTAATCCCAATTAGAGTCACTTAAATTAACTAATTAATCTTAATGATATTATTTTCAAGCTTTTAATTTAATGATTAAAAACGTTTAAAAATTTAATTTCGAATCAAATCTTCTTTTGTTTATCTGTGTTAAAATTTTATCCTCGGGATAAAATATAAAAATTCTTAAAGATGTTATGCCGCATTAGTTGACCAAGCATGTGAAGCAAAAAATTAGCATCGGATTCTCGTAAATATCATGGAATTTATTATTATTATTATTTTGAGAAAAACAATTGGACTCTGATTTTTTGACAAAGCCGATATGATTAGGTATGGTTTTTATGATTTATTAATATTAAGATATTGAAAAAAGAAAACTCAATGTATGGTATCCTTTTTTTTTTTATGCATATATGATTTTGTTTTAGTGTAAGAAGTTTGAAACTAGAGCAATCTGTGCAAAACCAATCCACCTTTGCCTGTGGGACACAAGGGACTTATTTCTGACAAAATCAAATCAAATTAATTCCACAAAATAATTAATCTCCCACAAAAACATGTTCACGTCGCAATCAGATTCTGGTCTCCAATAAACATATGCAACAAATATATTGCTGATGTCAAGATTTGACTTTTCTTTAACAACAATCTTTTAGCTCCTTGTAGTTTTTCAAGTCAAGTTAATTACATTTTTTATACAAAATTTAAAAAATTAAAATTTACAATTGATTTGCACATTAAATTTTAAATAAAAAAAAAACATTATGATTCACATTAAAAAAAAAATCATGCAAATTCTCTCCCTTTCTTTATTGAAATAAAGCACTAGTACTACTAGTGCATAGTATATCAGAAAGTGGTAGCACTAAAGAAAAAGCAATCAAATAAAATTCGATTTTATCTTTTGCCCATTTATCCCAATTTAAAAACAAAAGATCGAATAAGCGTAGGCAAAAGCAAGACATTGATGTTACTATCAATATGTCTAGGCAAAATCGAATAAATATAACAAAGAGACATAGATGACGTGTCCACCAAACTCAGAAGCTTCATGGAAGATAAAAAGTGCGGTCCGGCTAAGGCTAAAAGTAGAGTCCTAGTGAGTAAGATAACATCATTTTCAGCCTCTATTTTCAAATATGCTTTGCTTGGCAAAAGGGCAAAGAAAAGAAAAAACAATAAAGGAAAAAATCAGCTTTGCCCCTCCACGACTGGTACTTCCGATACTTTCCATTCCTACGTTTAAAAGAGAATAAGAAACGAAAAGTAGTGATCGAAAATCAGCCGTTCCCTTGGAATCAAAGCATTAGGTATATGTAATTTTCAATTCCAACCAGAAGATTCCCCAACACTCCCCCCCCCCCCCCTCTTTTGAAAATAATAGAATTGACCTGAGAATATATAGTACTAGTCAATCGCTTATTCAGCAGGCAGATTCACCAAAGTCTATGGCTAATCGATTAATCGAATTGCTTCAGCTAAAGTAAGCACAACAATCAATCAACTTTGATGCAAATTATGTCAAATAAAATTTCATTCCAAATATAGTATCTTAAATATCAGAGGATGAGAAAAGAAAAAGACTATCAAAATTCTTCAACAGATCAAGGCACTTTTCTCAGACAGCCGAATCCCTTGGACGGCTCTGTAGCACAAGAAAAACCAAAGGATTTTTCATCCCCCAGATGAAGAGGGCTCATTACTCTTTTAACTCAGCAAACAAATAAATTAAACCCACTCACAAAAAGCACTAACCCAAGAAGTCACTTGGAAAGTCCCTGAGATCTGTTCTACCTTCGATATTAATCAAAAGCTTTAAATAATGAGGCTTTATAATATTATATTTATACTACTAATTCCTAACTGCAAAACTTATGAGCAGGCAATGTTGAGGGAGGCTACTTCTTCGCCAAAATGAAAGCCGTCAATGCTGAAATCACAATCAGGTAGCTCACTTGGCTCATCGGCTTCGATCCCACAAATACTGAGGTCTTCAATGCTGCAATAGTCCTTCAACATCATCCCAAAATCATTGACGAACAGATAATCAGCAGGCTCTGCATCAAAGTTAAGTTCTAGTCCAACTGAACCAGACAGCAATGGATCATCAATGAAACAGAAATCGGGTATTGTTAAATTGGCAAAGTTTGCATCAAACCCTTCTTTGTTGGCATCCTCACAATCACCATTGTTATTGGAGACTGAAAAAACAGATGCAGAAGAATCCGGTTCAAGCACTGATGATGACCAAGTATGTGATAAAAGGCTCTCAGACTCTTCAGATGTAGAAGGAATAGAGTTGTTGTTAGAAGAAGCAGCAGAACATGCTATGTCATTGGTTTTATCAGAGGAAGCAGAGGCAGCAACAGCCAAAGCCTCAAATTCGAGCTTTTTGGCATCATAAGCCTTGGCTGCTTCTTCAAGGGTGTCGTAAGTTCCCAACCAAATCCTGGTTTTCTTCAGTGGGTGCCTGATTTCAGCAGCCCATTTGCCCCATTTCCGTCGACGAACACCAACAGGTTTTTTGGCCTTAGCCACCAGATCATTGCCTTCAAGGGTTTTCCTCAAAACGTTTTTCCTACGAGAAGGGGTTTTAGAGTTACTGTCTTGAGAAGATGTCTCAGATTCAAGAGGGTTTGACTTAGGAGCCAAACCAAAAACAGGAACTTTAATTTCACGAACAACACGCTTGCCCCTTGGGGCCTTTCTAGCAACAGTTCTCTCAGATTCATCTTCACTTGAAGATGAATCAGTAGCATAAGGATCATGAAGGATAACACGAACTTTTCTAGTCATTTGGGTTTCTTCTTCACTCAAGATTGGTTGGATTTTCTTGGACTTTGTGCAGGATTTATTGAGATTCATGGATTGTTTTCGAGGCTCTGGCATTTTTGGCAGCAAAACTGGTTAAAACTCGCCAAAATCCCCTCTAAACTACCCGGAAAGTTGTGGACAAAGATGTAAACAAAATCAAGGGACAAAAAAGAAAACAAAATCTTAGACCATCAAAGCAACATCAAGTATGAGCCCCTATTAGAAACAAGAAGAAATAGAAAAGTCGTTGTTTTATGTAAAAACCCCCAAAAAAATCTACTCCAGAACAAGTCCTGCAAATAAAATGAAAAACAAACGGATATCAACATACCAAAAACACCCAAAATAATCACAAAAAACACCGGATTCAGATCAAAAACAGAAATGAAAAAAAGAACTAAAACATGGGTTTTAAATCAAAAGGCAGGGTTTATTTGTTGACATACCTTTGGGGTCTCAAACGCATCGAAACAGTAAGGAACGTAAGACACAGTCGCTGCCTGGAGTAGCAGAGAATCATACAAGAAACAGCCAACAAAGCAGTGGTGGACAAGTGAGAAAAAACAATTGTAGAAGATGAAAGCCAGAGCTGCAACTGAGCCCCAATCAAAGCCAAATCAAACTCAGCCGACATAAATCCACTAGTCACTCTCCCTTACTCTTCGAAAGCGCAACAAGAGCCTCCACCAGAGAACCAAAATAACGCACTCTGCCTTCTCCCCTTCTCAGAGAAACCAAAGCCAAAACATTCGTCTTAGAACAGCTACATATAGCAGGTCAAAAAATAGAAAAAAATAATAATAAAGAATTACAAATCTACGGCTCTGATTTATCTCCCTCTAACACTATCTCTCTTTTAGGCGAATTTTATAAATAATAAAAAAAGTTTAAATCATATTTATTTATGGAAATTGTTGAAAATGAAAATGAGCTGTCATGCACATCCATCATGCATAACCAGACCTTTTCACCTATATTTCCATGACATGCATATTATGTTTCACTGCTCAAAGTCATTTTTTATTGGTAGGAGGTTTTCAACGTACATTCACTCGCAATTGTTTCGACGCTCCAATCGACGGTGGCTTCAACTTTGTCGCCTTGGGTTCGGCGGGAACATAGCGCGTTCATTACACGGTGGAAGTCAGCTGCTGGGGATAGAGTGTGTGATATCCGCAGCTTTATATCGTAAACGAAGCGCCGCGAGTCGGCGACGTATAGGGAAGGACTCTTAGCCTATCGCTGGATTCTCGTAATATTTGGGTCTAGAACTCTAGTAACTTACAATGTTGCCACTCAAAACAAGTGACGAGTCTTTCTCCCCAAATTATATTCTAGGATTCGTTCGTTTTAACTTTTTCTTTTTCTTAATTTCATTTTTGACCTTTTTTTAGATTATTGTAGAAAATCTCCGTATTTTTGCAATCAATATAATAAAATGAGATTATTCCATAATCAAATCAAATTGTTATTTTTCTTAATTATCAAAATTTTGAGAGATTTATTTCTATTTTTGTTCGGTACAAGAGAATTTTTATGATGATTGTCAAATAATATTTGCTTACACTTCATTTCATTATTTTTTTTAAAACACGTGCTAAAACTTCATTCTTCATAAACTGAGACAATCGTTTGTAACAAAGGTTTTTATAAAACTATGGACATTCATCTATCCAGCATCTAGGTTCTTTATTATCTAACGCAAATTTCGCTAACCTATGGACATGTACAAAAATTGAAAGGTATATTTTTTATTTTTATATTTATTTAAAAATTATGTATTATAATTTATTTATCATTAATATAAAATATTATTATTAATATCAAATATTTCGTATTTTTTATGTTAATAAAATACAAATTTTTATTTTTTTATATTATATAAATAAACAAATTGTCAAGTAATAGGCAAAGGCCTCAGATCCACGTGATCATTTTGGGCATGACGGCAACGGCCCTTCAATTCTATAAAAAAAAAAAGTGTCGGAAAAAAAAAATTTTAAAAGTAGAGAAAGGAGACAAAGTTACTGCAAATATGCACTTTCCTTGCAATTGCAGGCGAACAGTACACCTCCTAAAATTGCATTGAAGAAAGGCCCCGTAATAATCCTTATCATCATCTGGCCGACGCTGGTCCTCCATTCGCGTCGATTGATGATGTTTTGAAGTAGACCGAAAATTTAGCGGTTTTGGCGGGAAAGAGTAGGCGGTTAGCTCCACGTCAGCTCCTTTGGCGGGAAACCTAAGCTACCCTCTCTCGGCCCACTCATCTCTCACTTGGCCTGCTCCATAAACTAACCCCGAACCACTCCTCCCCCCGCCTTTTTTAAGTTTTCAGTCAACATACATGCATGCATGATGCATGCGAGTTACCATCACCATCATCAACATGAATTTAATTTAAGACTGTCACACTAGTGGAAGGGTGAGGTCACGTGATGACAAATATCCAATGGACAGAAACTTTTTTTTTTTGGGGCAAGTATGGAGTTGCGGTTGGTGGCGACGTAGGACAAAGATCTCAGTGCTGTCTTGTGTTTTATCTGTAGCATATTAAAATAGTAATTCTACTACTATATATTTTAATTTTGGTAGTATTTAGCAGACTAATATTTTAAAAGATAAAAATTTAAATTTTTAATTCTTATAAAATGTTTTATTTTTTAAAAAAACTTCTGCATAATAATAAATTAATAATAATAAGAGATAATTAGGATGGCTGTGGAAATGATGATGATAAGGATTATTACGGGGCCGATTAATTATCTCTTAACAAGAATCAGTTCCAATTAATCGGTTGAAAAAGGTTGTGGATATCTTTATACTAAATGGACTCATACATGAATTTTGGTTTGGCTTAACGGGCTATTTTCTTTGCCAGGAGTTTAACTTGAAAGTATAAGATCATATAAAAAGAAGTAAAAAAGTAAAATATTAAGTTGATTAATATTGAATTTTTTCAAAAAAATTTTGGGATTGAGGGTGGTCGGAGTCAAAGGGGAGAGTGAGTTGATCTCTTCAAAGCGGAGAAAGGAAGAAACTGCAATTTAAATTAACACACTAAATAATATAGGAAACCTCAATTTTGAACAACAATGTCAATGAACAACCTCTAAGCATGCAATGGAGATTTAATCAGGCGTCATCCTTGTACCCCATTTTCCAAGACATGGCGAAGTTCTTTCCTACAGGTAAATCCAAACCTGTAACCTCAACCATCAAAAACTTCTTCTTGCTTTGTCCATCTTCAAGATCTTGCAGATGCTTCTGTTCCAGGGAGCTCAATTCTATGTTCAAAGCAGCAGGGCCTACAGGACTTCCATTAATTTCGAGAGCAGGCGTGTCTCCGCTTCCACTCAATCCCAGCACAGTTACCTTCTCAATTATCCAACCTTTGTCTAAAGCAAACTTGCCCTCCTCAACTTTAGACCAAATCTTCACAGATCCCTTGTTCACGGTTGCATATAATTCTACATACGTTGAAAACCCGTTTCCAAGTTTCATTTCTGGAAGTTCGTCATTGTCAAGATAAAGGTTTCCTTTGGCTTGTGCTTCGCTAGCCCCAGCAGGGAAAGTCACTATAAGAGTGAATGGTGTCATTCTAGCTTCCTTGGAGATCATTCCACCCTGCTGCATTGGTAATATGGTATTCTGATACAAATATACATTAACCACATGCAAAGGTGCATCTAGCGTAAAATACTGTCCCTTTGAAACAATGGTTTGTTTCATATCAAAGACATTATACCAAGAACCTGGGGGGAAGAGTGCTTTAACTTTTGTTTTCCCCTGCTCAAGCACTGGAGACACCATAAGACTGTTTCCAACCAAGAATTGGGTGCTCAGCCCATAGCACTCCTTGTAAGCAGGAAATGCGAAGAAAAGTGGCCTGGCTATTGGTGCTCCACTCTTATGAGCCAAATAGTTCAGGGTATAGAGGTAAGGAAGAAGTTTATACCTCATACCTAGGGCATTTTGAGCAGATTTGATTACAGACTTCCACTGATACAGCTCCTGTCTTGGCGAGAAGTAATCTGCATGATTCCTAGCAAAAGGGTAAAACGCACCTACTTCAATCCAACGGTTACACAACTCTTCCGTTGGATCTGTTGGAGCAGAAAAGAAGCCACATATATCGGCACCAACCATTGGAACCCCAAATAAACCAAAATTCAGCACAGTAGTTATTGAATACTTCAAATCTTCCCAAATAGCCTTAGTATCACCTGTCCAATGAGCAACATATTTTCCTGAACCAACATAAGTCGAGCGTGACAATATAAATGGTCGTTTGCCCTCAAGCCCTAAAAGAGCCTTGTAAGTTGCTATGGATTGAGAAAAGCCATAAAGACTATGAGCATCATACTCTAAAACACCATTGTAGTGAACTGCGCTACTTGCAATAGTTTTGAACCCTAGTGGTACCTGCAACCCTGAAGCATTTATGTTGTATGGTGGATCATCCCATCTTGTCTTTGTTATGTTCTTGCAGTCCAAGCAACAGATCCAACCAGGTCCAGTCACATTTGGACACTGCTTTCCTTTTGGAATCGTGCACTTCCCACTGCAGAAATTTGCAGCTTCATTCATATCAATCCAAAGCCCATCAATAGGGACAAGTTCATGAAAGCGTCGAATTTCATCACCCCACCATGCAACAGTTTTAGGGTTGAGGAAGTCTGGGAAATTAACAGCTCCAGGCCACACTTGGGCCAAGTAGGGCTCACCTTCATGCTTGATAAATACGTCATTGGCAATGGCTCTTTGGTATACACCATAACTGGAATTAACACCAATTCCAGGATCATTAATGACAATGTATTTCATGCCTATGCTATGTATTTTGTCCAGGAATGCAAGAAGCTTTGGACGAGGGAAGTTGATGGGGTTGAGGGTGAAGTCCTTATGGTAGTCCATATGATCAGCATCATTCCAGATCACGTCAAGTGGGATCTTAGCTTTCTTGTAGTTCTCAACGACATCTTCAACTACAGAGAGATTATGGTAACCCCATTTACATTGGTGAAACCCTGTACACCAAATTTATACAAACCAAAAATATGAATTTATTATATTCATCTCAACTGCTCACGGTAAGATACTGAAAAAGAAATGTGAAAAGAAAAAAAAGAAGACATTCAAGCACTCTCCTGTTAAATGAACAGATTTAGCATCAGTACAGCAGAAGAAAATACTTGAGTTAGTCAGACTAGCTCTAAAGCCACTGATAGTGCAACCTTCACTTAATAGAAGAAAAAGAAAATCTAATGACCAATTGTTTTTGTTGCTCTCCTCTTTTTAACATGGTTCCATTTTTTCACAAAAAATGAGGAAACAGGCCCATATCAGTATTGGGATGAAATTTTGCAGCAAAAAGATTGTAATGGTATAAAAATCCAGGAAATTTCTAGCGACATCTAAATTACACAACTGCACGGATTTTCCCATAACTCAAGTAAATATGTTACCGTGCTACCTACAATCCATGACAGCAACTGCACATGCTAGTGCAAAAGTACGATCACATTAGTCAAATCGATGATGAGATATTTATCACTTGCGAACACATTAGTCAATTGGATGATGAGATATTTATCACTTGTAAGCTGTGTCATAGGACATGCCCAAGCAACTATTTATTGTGCAATTAGATCTGTTATACATGATGCCTTTGCTGAGGGAATAGGAGCAGAAGTACTAGTTTTTAATTTTGATCATATATCTACCGACACAAAAGGTGATTTAACATGAAGGGCAGCACACACTAGTTTATTTTAGATACCTCACAGGCTAAGGAGTCTAACCAAAGCTTTGAACCATATGTAACAAATGCTAGAGGGTGCACCTATCTATGGTTAGCATCAAGTTAGGGGCTACTAAGTAATTATCACAGCATTTTGATATTTCCATATATTAGACAAAAGTAATTATCACAGCATTTTGATATCTCCATATATTAGACAAATAGCAGATATAATCATGCCTCCAGCTGATTAAGAGATCGTATCAGCAACCTACATTGCCCTAAAAGACACAATCAGATGGCACTAATTTCCCTAGATCTTGCCTGTCCCTCCTCATTACATCATTTACTATATAATCATACAATGTAAGATTGCCTATTATGATTCCAAATTACGCAGCATATGGTTTATTAATGCAACATCTATCACCAAAATCTAACCTTTTAATAAAAAAATGAAGAATATAGTCATATCACAAATATTTTATTAGTCAATTCAATTGGATTTAGCTTCAGTCCTCTGTCACATTGTAGCTAGGACTGCAGAGGCATCTAATTCCGCCAATTTCCTTAAAGGATCCCATTTAGTAACAAATTAAACCCAAGACAATACCCAGGGCGAAGAACAAAGCATAAACTCAATGCCAGAAAAACAGAAGAAAGAAAAATAAAACTGGGAGAATGGAAGGCATACCTAGAGACCAGTAAGGCATGGGAGCAGGCCTGCCGATAAGAGAGGTGTATTGATCAACAACGGCAAGGGGGGTGGGTCCAGCAAAGAAATAAAAATCAAAAACACCACCAATAATCTTATACGTTAATGAATTCCCTGTGTAAAACACATCCATGCCATTGCTGTTCAACAAGAGAACAGCATGTGCAAAAGGCTCACCGCCCACATTCCTTAAGTCCATATAAACAGGGTGGGACCCGTACAATCCAGTGTTTAGATTAGCAGGCGACTTATCGGTTGTGTACAATGTGTAAGGGTCATTTGGATACAGCTTGATTCCATGCGGTTGAGTGTTCTCCCCAAGTCCATACAGTGAAGCATCTTTAGGCAACTGAGTGGAAATCTCCAAGTACTGGTCTTTAAACATCATTTCTCCAAATGAATCTGAGCCACCCGAGCTGGAATTGAAAAGGGTCTGTCCATTTGATTTCCTTTTCACTGCAAAGCTAAAAGGGTCAGTTGTGTAGCTGAATATGAGCTCAGACCCAGCAAGCTCTGAGACTGTTATAGAGTGCTTTCTTGTTCTCCTAGTAGTTTGTTTTGATGCAGCTGGTTGCTCTCTTGGTAAAAGATTGTATGGAACTTCCCATCTCTGCTTCTTGGCATCTGTTATGTGTACTCTCAAACGGTCTTGAGTCTCATGCCTGTAAAAGAAAAGGAACAAATTTTGATTAAGAAACAGTTGGTTTAACAGAGAGCAAACATTAAGAGGAATGTACTTGCAAAACAAGCAAACATTAACAATGGACTTTACTGATTTTTACTCACTTGATATAGAGTTGCAGGAGAGGAATATCAGGACCATAAATTTTGTTCTTTTGCTTAACCTGAAGGTGACCCAGAAAGCCACCATCAGGGATCTTTTCAATGGAGATCAAACGGTAGCCTTTGCCAATCTTAGTGCGGACAGAGGAGGAAGATGAATACCCTCCGGTGAAACATGATACTAAAACAAGAAAGAAGTAGAGGGAACTCAATGAAAGGAATGAATTTAGGGACAACATTCCTTAAAAGAAGCAGAGTGAATGAGTGAGTAAAGCAAAGAGAGTAAAAGGACTATTTAAAGACTGAACGAAGAAAGCGAAGCCATTGGATATGCATGAGTGGGATGATTTTAGTATCTTCGACACGTCCTCGGGTATTATCTCATTCTTTTTCTGGTACGGAAAATTTGTATCATCATCTCTTATCAGGTACTAGTAGATAATTGATAACAGAAGTTGGATCAGCTAGAATCCAATGCAATTCATGAATCCTAGTTTGTTCAGCTCCAGATTCAGTTTTCAGAAATCCTGAGTGACCAAATATTTTAACAGGAAGATCTCAGACTTAAATTATTTTGATTCTTGGGGGCTTCAGCCGCACCTTAAGTGCTTAAACTCCCAAGTCCCAACAAGTACCCCGAAAGTTTAACTTTTACTACCTTTGTCATGGAAAAAGAAAGGGGAAGAAGCCCTTTTAAGAATGCCAAGTAAAAAAGAGAATGAACAGTTATTCCATAACCAATTGTGAGTTGTGATTAGGTTGTAAAAGATATTTAAAACTCTCGAGTTATTCGAATTACATTTGAATAAAATTTGAATTTGATTATGTTATTATTTAGTTAAATTTGAATAATTTAATTTATTAATTAAGTTAAATTTAAATATTTTTATACATAATTGGAGTAACCTATAAGCTTAATTAAATTTTTATATTTTAATATGTTTTAATTATTTTTATTTAATAAAATATCTCAAACTCGAATTCGAGTTCGAATTTAAATACAAATAATTAAAATTTTGTCAAACATAAAATTTAAATATTTTTATATATAATTGGAATAATTTGTAAGTTTAATTAAATTTTTATATTTTAATATATTTTAATTATTTTTATTTAATAAAATATCTCAAACTCGAGCTCGAATTCAAATTCAAATACAAATAATTAAGTTTTTGTCAAACATAATAATCAAATTTATTTTTATATATTAATCGAGTTTAATCGAACGAGTTTGAATAGTTTAATTTTTATCTTGAGTCGAACTTAAATTTAAAAAATCAAATTCGATTGAATTCAAACTAAGTTTCAAATCTAAAATTTTAAATAGAGCTTGAACTTAAATTTAATATCATTTCTATTCGAAGTCAATGAATTACATCCTTAATTGTGACACAACTTTAAATCCTACCTTCATAGTATGGAAACTATATTAAGGTTAGATGATGATCTAACTTACGAACAAGAAAATCATGAGTTAAAAATTGCTTATCTGATGTTTAAATGGGAGAAATTTTTTTCAACACATAAGAAAATTTTTAAAATTTATCTAACACATAAAATATTTCTTAATTTTAGGCTATTTATAAAAAATATAGATTTAAAATTTTATTTAATTATCCAAAACTTTTTAAATTTAAATGAATGATCACTTCTTATATATTATTTAGTTATCCAAAATATATATCTTAATAGATAATTTTTAAATTGTTAGTAATAAAATCTAATTTAGATATATTATTTTTTAAGATTTTTTAATAATCTAAACATATATCTTTTTAAATTTAAATTTTTCATAGATATATTATCCTTTAAAATTGATTTATAAAATATTACATTTAATAAATTATTTAAATTCAAAACGAAAATCTATGAAAATTTGAAAATTTTGAATTCAAAAATATCAAATTTAGATTTTTTTTAAAATTTAGCCAAAGTTTAAGATATATATGCATTATAAATTTTAAATACATATCTCCACTAAAATTAATTAGATTTATCTTTTATTAATTTGAATTTAAAAGACAAGTTTTATTTTTTTTATTTCTTTATCATTGTATTGTTTTCATCTCTTATCTAAAATAACAATAAAAGGCGTCAAAAAAAAATTTTATTGTTTGACTCGTAGTCACAATCATCCATCATTTTTTTTGTTTCAGAAAAATTATAATTTGTAACAATATCATTTATATGTTTGTAAAATAATCAATTGATTTGTGTTTTGTTGGATGATTCGCAAGAAGAACTAAAAATTCAATTATTTAAGATAAGAGCTAAGGATTAAAGACTTTTTTTTTATAAATATTTACCTTTATATCAATGTCATTTTTCTACAAATTGAGCAGTAATTTGATAATTAATAGCAACCAAATAACAAGGTATCATATTATATAATATAAATGGCCTGTTAATTATTACTTTTTATTGTTCATAATTTTTTATATTTTCTCCTCATCAAAGTTATAACACTCATTTTATTTATAAAAAATTGAGATAAATTGAAATTCAATTTGATTTATATCTCTTTTATTTTTTTAGATTTTTTTTTCTCCAATATTATTTATTGTACATTTTAAATTTTATTAATTTTTTTATCTAAAATCTATTTTTTATTATAACTTGATATCTTAATTATATTATTTATATTATATATATATTTTAAACATGTAAATGATTAAATAATATTAATTTATATTTTTATTAATATTTAAATAAAATAAAAAAACGATCCGTACTTTGCATGAGTTGCAAACTACTTAGTTAAGAATTTCCAGTACTGATAAGGTGGACTAGTCGATGACAAAAATCTTCTTCGTATTATGCACACTAATTCCTCCTGCATTTCCATGAGGAAAAATGTCCTAAGTATTTTGTAAACAGATGTAAGAGCTCCCAAATTAATGCTACCAAATTCGCAAGAGAGGTAGAAGGTATGGCCACTGACCAACTTGGCATGCAATGAAATAATGGTTTGGTACGTAAAACTTATAAAAACCATATAATCAAATATAATTGCCAATGGCTTTTAACCATATCCATGGAGCCAATCTCAACCTGATATCTGATTACTTTGTAATTTTATGGTAGCCAGATTATTTCATCTCCTTCCTAATGCTAATGCTCCAAGCTATGGATTGGCATGCCACTGTTTTGCATTTAACTTCCAGCGTTTCTTGACTCGGTCCTGACTCCTGAGGGAATATGCTAATTGATGGCATGCCATTATTGTTTTGCATTTAACTACCAGGAAATGCTTAATTCATTATTTGACTTCTTTGAATCATATTTAGTCATAAAAAAACCCAAGACGCTGCCAACTATCATGCCAGAGCAAACTATTTTTATTATTTCCCTTAATGATCATGTATTTTTATTAAGCCATCTAAACCTAATACTGATCTCATGTATTTTTCCTATAATTTTATCCAAGGGGATTCGAATTCACTGATTATTGAAGACTCAAATACGTGACTGCAATTCACTTGTCACCACAAGAAGGAAAGTAAAAAACGAACCATATATCGCTAAACAATTCATAGATTTTTCATGGTTTCCTTTCGAATCTTAATCGTCAGCGGCCTCGAAATGTGGGCAGTACCAATATAGATGAAATAAAGTGTTAAACTGGGCTAGCTGACAAGAACTCACCCGGTTCTTCAAAATGAATCCGTAAAGTATTGTCATGATTCATCAGGTTAGGTCAACACTTGATCATTTATCTACGTCAGAAAGGATCCTCCCAGTTGAGGAGGGCACAGCTGTGAGCAACCGTGTGCTACGAATTGGTTCCATTGCAACCTCAGCATCTTCGTTTCCCAACAGGACTTTCAGTTTTTGGTCCCATTTAGATTACTCACTATTGCACGTGATCAATAAAGACATGTTTCTATAAAAATCAGATTACCAGCTTGACGTCATGTGAGGATCCTTAATATTAAACACCAACTATAATACTTTAGTTATATATATTAGAACTGTATACTACTTTGAACACTTATTACATCTATTTATAGAAGGAAACATGGAGCACTAGGATCTTCAGACTTGCCCACTAGTTAATATGGGCTGCATATATCAATTGAAGGAGTTGTATCTTAAGCCTGAAGTGCACCTCTTGGGCTTTAAGTTGAACTATGCTTGAACTCATATTTTTTACTAGTAAAGCCCTTTTGTACATGTGATTTTCAGTGCAAGCTAGTAATGATCACGAACCCATTGATTGGGTTAAGTACAACAGAGCGTAATAAACTTGATTAATGCAAGATTACCAATAGAATTTTGCCCCGCAGAACACAATGCCAAAAGCATATTCCTAGGAAAAGATCACATTAATGATACTTTGTGAAATAGACGCTATCTTGAAGGAACTTAAATATTCTTAAGATTGAAATTTTGAAGTCCGAGGAAGGTTAACATTCCTAGTAAAGGTCGTCTTCTTAGTTTCCCTATAATTAATGTTGTTCCTCCTTTTTGCTCTTTTTTTTTTCAACAAGAATATATTATTGTTACGCATGGGAAAAGCTTTTACAATATCTAGCAAAAGCAGAACATTCAACTTCCTCCTTTACACCTTGGCACGCATTTGTCGTTTCTAAATTTGTATTCTCAAATTCAAAAACAAACATCAAATTTAGGCACCGCCGATTTTGGCCTTTATTGGACATCGTATAATTCCTTTTATCTTAAAAGAATAATTTACCCTTATATAATTTATCTTCTTTTCAACTTCTCTAAGTATATATATAACTATATTCTCATGCAAATTTACTCCCAACCTTGCTTTGCCGTCCTTAATTGCACGACTCACCAAGCCATTGTTTGGACCGCCTTTAGGCTCGCTCTTTCCAAAGAATAAAATTTATATAAAATTTCATAAATAACATCATTAAGTTTTTAAAAAAATGAGTAAATAAAAATTTTAATAAAATTAATAATATATAAAAATATTATTTATAATTTAAATTTAATTGATATCTATTTAATAATAAAAATTTTATCATTATTTTTATTAAAAATATTTATTTAATAAATATATTTAAAAAATTTTAATTTTACATGTTTAATTTATATCATGAAATTTATTAATTTTAACTTTAATTTTTAATTATTTATTTTTAATAAAAAAATTCATCAATTTCACCGGCCTTTTACGTCTCCAAAGCTTAACTGTACTCACATGTCGCCACACACCTGATGTCACCGGCCTATTACCATGACGTCCCCCCACGGCCTCTCCCTTGAAAAAAAATCTATCACCCCCATTCAGATCTCGCCACGTCATAAAAATCTTCTCCAAGCATGTTGCGGTCAACATCCACCCTTTCCCTATATAATTAATATTGCCTTCTGTTTTGGCAAACTGAAAAACCGAGAAAGGGGGTGAGGACTTCTTAGCTGGACGGTGAGAGTGTGAAACGGAAAAAAGATGGAGGGGGAGAAGCGAAAGTCGGAGGTGAACGATGCCGTTTTGGGAGGGTCCCAGAAGAGGTCGAGAGAGGACGATAGCGGAAAGGAGACGACCGTGACTGAGGAGGAGGTGGAGGAATTCTACGCGATCCTCAGGCGTATACACGTGGCGATAAATTATTTCAGGAAGGGTAACGTTAAGGGCGACGTGCCCAACTTAACTGAGCTGGAAAGGGCGGAGTGGCTAAATTTGGGATCGAACGTTGAAGTAAACGGCTGTAAGAAGAAGAAGAAGAACGAGGAGGAGAATATGGGTTTGGACTTGAATGCTGATCCGGGTACGGGTTCAGACCCGTTTTAATTATTCATTTAGTCTTGCTGATATATCATAGATATTAGCTATATTATTATTTTTCTTTTTGAAAAGTTGGATGATTTTGGCCTCTTCAGTCTTCTAATTTTAATGCTATTTATAATTAATTTATGAAGAAATCATGGTATTGCCTTTCTTGCTATTTATTGAACTTTTTAAAAGTCATTAATACATTTTGATTGCTACTATTTCTCTCCCAACATCTTCACTTTTGCAATCTAATTTCATGATTGCTCAGCTCTGTATCATTAGAATTCAGGGACTATCTGCCTCCCCACAGTGAAACACTAAATTAATAGACTATTGCCTACTGTTGTTGCATGATTAAAAGCTTCCTGCATGCTTTGGAAGCAAAAGATTTTCACCAATTCCTTTGCAATGTCTAGCTAGGAGAAAGGTAATCAAGCCGGATAGTATGACACTGCGATGTTTGCAGCAAAGAAATTAATTTAAGTAGGGAATGTACACCTGCAGCGGGCTGGCTTCAAGTCTCTTCAACATCGAACAATTGTTTGGTTTACTGGACTGGAGTGGAACGATTATTTTATTCCGGGTTTACATCAAATTTGGATAGATTCTCTTGGTTGGTTGCTAATTAACTTGGGCAAAAAATTATTACTAATAAGAAATAGAAGGAATGGGATTCCCAATTCCAGTAGTGGCTGCGCCGCGTTTCTAAAGTTATTTCCATGACGCAAACTCATTACAACACCGCATCCGCCACCTTCCCAAAAAATGAAAAAACAATACTAATGAAAAAGAATATTCTATAAATATATGCGAAAGCTGTTTTTTTGCCATGGAATCGGAGAAGAGGATGAGGTGCAAAGTAAGGAAATAAATTTTCAATAAAATTGTTAAAAAGTATATAAAATGAAAATCATAGTAATTAGAAATAATAGTCGAACTAAGTGAAGCATTAAAATTGGGAAAACCCACGATGCATGAATGAAACATTGTTTTTATTGTTATCTATGTAAGTTAGGTTGGCAGGAACATAAGGAGGAGTTCTACAATTATTCAGTTGAACGTTTTGCTGGCTTTTTACTCACTCCCAATCCCAAACATCTTACCAAATGCTCTTGAACGTACGCTTTGTTTCTTGCTTAGAAACAATCCGACTGTCAGATACTTTAACATCTTCCAAAACCTAAATGCTTCTTGAGATATCCATGGTAAGTTAACAACTTACGTAAGAGACTCACCGGGCTATAAAAGTAAAAAAAAAAAAAAAACGGCACAAGCTGAAAGAGATTCCACTGATTCATCCAGTCTTCATTTATCACCACAAAAACAAAAACAAAAATGGATGGAATCTTGTGTTTCATCATGATGCAAGTGTGGGTTGGAAATCCAATTTCCAGCACCAAATAACTTGCAATGAAATTAAACTAGCCCATGTTTGGCCCTTTAGTTTTAGCCTTGCTACTTGTTTAACAGAAAGAACATGTCAAATGGGCATGCAATTAAACAAAAGCCTAAAAATTTGTGTCGTCCTTGAGGCCCTAAAAACAAACCCATTTATTTCTTGCTTCGGCCCAAATTTTCTTTTGTTGTAAAGGCTTTCTTCTTTTGTGTTTTAACATGTCAAATGGGCATATAATTAAACAAAAGCCTAAAAATTGATGTTGTCCTTCAGGCCCTAAAATCAAACACTTTTTCTTGCTTTGGCCCAAATTTTCTTAAAGGTTTTCTTGTTTTGTATTTTGGGGCCGCCCCATTTATATTTAGAGAGTAGGATATGTTTGTCGTAAAGGATACGAAACATTCAAAGAAGTCAACAACTCATGCCAGGTTCTCAAGCTACATAATCTCATCAGCATAATCAGCAGACAATCAAGCTTCAGCAAACTAAAGTCTACTTATTATTTGATTTTCAAACTAATTCAAATTCAATAGTGTAGATAACTTTATATAATCTGGTTTGGAGATAACTTTGTATACGTAACGCAAGGCAAATCACACCAATTGGCCTTGTCTCCGGCAGATCCCCGCTCTGATCTTCAGTCTTCCCTCATCATGTTAGTTGATTTCCTCTTTCCTTTTTATGAATATATAGTGAGAAATTTTGTTTACGATCATCTTAAATATAAATTCAGTTAAGATATGTAGATGAAAATTCATGAAATGAAAAAAATTACATATAATTGTATACGTCGAAAATCTTATATATGCTCTATATTTATTACAAAGTGGAGCATTTGCGATCATAATCGAGCAGCAAAACCTGGTACTGAGATTATGTTATGGATTTTATCGTATGATGTTATCAATAATAAAAAAAAAAGAATAAAAATCATGAAATATTACTTTGCAATTTCCATATATTTTGAATAAAAAGTTATTAGAAGTTTAATTCTTTGACAAAAATAAAAACCCTAAACTATGAGACGAATCAGCCGTCTAATACCCTAATTTGTACCGTTGAAAAAGCATGAAGCATGAAGCATGTTAATCAAATGATCCAGTTTGTCCCTATAAGATAAAAGGACAAGCAATCTTGTCAGCACTACTGATTCATTCCAAAATTTCAAGAATTGTTTCTTCAAATGATTTTGCCCCCTTAGCAGCCCAGCAAAACATCTACTCAGAAATTTCCAACTGCTAAACAAATTTGAAAATCAGTCACTAACTTTTGACTAAGCACATTTGACATAAGCCCATTTTGCCTTATTGTCAAAAAACAATTTGATAAATGATAATGTAAATACGTAAGACAGCAGGCAACCCATGAAAACAAGAAGAAACCTAAGGATATTTATAAACTAAATTAAAATTGGGAAAGCCAAGCAATGTTTTCCCATAACAATCATATTTAGGTTAAGACAAAACCAAGCATACAATGGCAAATTAAATTAATTAATTAATTAACATTACCGACAAAGTTGAATTAAAGTTAGAGCTAGCTTTGGTTAGGACAAAGCCGTAAGCTGTCTAACTTTTGTCTGATTCAAAGTGTTGGAGCAAAAGAATTGGTGCTTTGATCGTGGCAGGCATGCTTATCCTTCTAATAATAATACAATAAATATGAGTTTTTGGTTTTGCTCTTTTTTTTTTTGTCTATTCTACAGCTAGTGGGTGGTGGCCATCGTATGAAGTTTGATTGGGGTTAGGCCATATGCCTCTTTTCCTATACCTTCTAGTTTCACATTTATATTCTTTGTCAACTTCTTTGAATTCTGATAAGACATCAGTCTATTTCACACGTTTTTTACGAAAAATCATAAGAGGGAAAAGGCCAGACTTCAACCATTTTTGCCATCGATAAGATCTAAAGTTTTTTAAGTCAATGATTCACACTTCAAAGTTCATATCCCGATGATGTATAGGAACCTGACAAAACGTCTAATACAGGGAAATTATAATTAAATAAAAAAGTTAATTATTGATTTGTTATATAAATTGATATTTTAAAATTTTATATAATTTACATCATAAACTTTTCAATTACATTAAATATTAATTCAAATTTTAATATCATTAATTTAATTAGTTTCTGTGAGTGATATTTTATCAAAATTATTCAATTAAGTATTTGTCACACAAAATTATTAACATCCTTTTGAACGTTAATTAAAAAAAGTATTTTATTTATTTAAACATTTAGCTAAAATAAACTAACTATTGATTATTTTGTGATATTCATATAAAATTTATGCAAAATTTTATAAAATGTTTGATACTTTTTATTTAACAAATAATATTCATATGATAAAAATCTAATGGTTATATGTTATATAAAGGAGGTAGTTTAAAAGTAAGATTTTAGATTAACATACTATATTATTTAAAAGTTTAATATATAATTTTTTATAGTAAATTGAATATTAATCTTTTTAAAGTTTATATGAAAAAAAAATGTAATTAACTCGAAAATGAAACATCGGCCGTTGAGGCAAGCGGGATTTCGGCCTTAATTAGCTGCACCCCCGAAGGCCACCGTGCTGCCCCGTCATGTCTCTCTCGCAAACGAACCTAAAACCCAAGCCTAGGAGGGCAAGAAAAGTAGCTGTATTAAAAGTCTAAAACGAATTTTCGCGATGATCTGAAATACAGTTGGGCAGCTATTTTCCTCTGGACTTGGAAAAGCTTTGGGTCAAGCCATTAGCCATCTTAAATGGAAAATTAGTGAAAGAGAAAAGTATAGGAAGATTCGGTAGAAATTGCTTTTTGAGTTAGGAATTTTATTGATTCAAAAAATAGTGAAAGGGAAACATAGTTTATGGGTCCATTTCAATACCTTATATTTGGTATTTATTTTTCTTTATTTTATTTTATTTTATTTCAAGTTAGAAGTGATGCCTGTTTCCTTGAAAGCTAAGCATATCATGCAGAAAATATGATGTATGGACCCTTTACTAGTCTTCCCACTTGAATGAACATGTCTTTTTTGTGTAAATGTCAATGTTTTAAGTTATCATGTCGGAAAAGAATAGTCCACGAAGATTTGTTCCCCTCAAATTTGGATTGGAATATTTTACACGAAAGGATAAATACTTTACAAGCAATGAAGTGATATCACCTAATGCCTTTGTGAAACTTGTAGTGAACGTTAAACACGATAAAATCAAAAGCTTTGAATTGCAATGGATTAATATTATAAATAATTTTTAATTTATTATGAAATATTAAATATATTTATTGAATTTTAAAAATTTTAATGTAGTATTTGAATTATAAATTTATTAATTAATATAATAATTAAAAAATTATTTTTATATTATGTGTCACTATTTGAAACTGATGATATTAACATAGATGAGATTTATAACATGTATTATATTATAACATGTATTATATTAAAAAAATTTTAAATTCAATAATTATATTAAACATTTCATATAAATATTTTTTTTATATGAATAAGATTTAAATTTACATGAGAAGTTGTAATTAAATATTAATCTCTTATCATCTTAACGACTATGCCGCTAATGAATGTGCCTTGGGGAATACTACTTTCTTTTTCTTTTCTAATGCAAAAGAATAAATCACTTGTTCTATATGTTTTTCTCTTGTTGCTTCTTTTGGCAGTAGTTGTTTTCCAAGTGGGCTATTGAGATTAAGGAATTTAGATTTTCCTATGCATTCAACATACGAAGTTTGTGAACAAAGAAAATTGAACATGCATTTTCAAAGGATTTTTTGCGTTCAAATTTTGGATTTGGTGTCTAATCTTTTTTTTTTTTTCTCTCTCTGAGAAGTTTGATTTGAGAAATTACGTTTGAACTCTACATTTCCATCATCTAAAAGATACTAACGGTTAAGCCAAATTTGAATTAGTGTTGGCTGATAAATTTAATTAATTACTTTAATTATACAAAAATGAGTTAATTACTTTAATTTGTAATTAAATCACGATGCAACGAGACACGCTGCATAAATTAAAAAAAAAAAAAAAAAGTGCCATTAACTTTCCGAGTGCTTAACTAAGAAGCCTTGTAGAATAAATCAATGTGAACGAGATCACCTTTTTTTTTTAAAAAAGATGTGTTTGGCAGTGCAGTACCGCTGATGTGAAATGATTAATATTAAAAAATAAAAATAAAAAGAAATTTGGAGTTTCATGCAATCAACGAACCGATTATGTAGTCAAAAACAAAACAATGCCTAGTCCAAGTTACTTATTCAATGGGTTAAAAATTTTTTAGAAAAAAGAAAATTTTTGTTATAATTATTCAAACCTTTGAATTTGATCTCCAATTCTCGATTGCGTTTAAATAAAATAAAAAGACCCAAGCATCTCAATTTTAGTTTTTTATGAGTCGTAGATTTTAGGTTTGAATATTTACTAACTTGCTATTTTAGAGAAATATATTTAGGTAGGTAAAAGTTTTTATTTAAGTAATATTTATAAGGTGGAGACTCGCTTTGAATATAATATTAATAAAGTTTTTATACATACATTGAAATCATCAAATTGTGCAAAAGGCTATTATGATTAACCAACTACTAAATCTTTTTATGTGGTATAATCGAATAACTAATCTAGTTTTGTCCTACAAATTTTTATGTGTTTGCCATCAGTTAGGCGAATCTGCTGTCTACTGTAGGTTAGATTCTGCTTAGCTATCCCCGGCCTCTCACGTCAATAATGAAGAAAGACTAAAAAGTATCATAAGCATGGATTAGGTTAATTGATAGAAATTTTTTTAATCAATTGGGATTTTTTTTTTGTAAAAAATAAAATATTAAATTGATTTAATTAAATTAAGATATGTGCTTTTAAAATGGTTCAAAGAAACAAGTTAAACTCAAATAACAGTTGAGATAATCCAACTGGAACACACCCAAAAAAATTAGAGAGAATCATTAGTGTGTTTTAGTAATGACTACTTTTTTTTTTTTTTTGCAATTAACAAATCAATAGCTAAAAAAAATTAAAGAGAATCGTACCTACAAAGCTAACCCTTTTGTTTAGAATTTTTGACTTTTTTTTTTTATAACTTTTTTTTGGATATAAAAAGCAAATGAGGAGGGTGGATCGAACATGTGATTTTGTTATCTCGCTTTGAAACAAATGCATAATAAAATATATAAAATCATGGGATATATATGAATTATGAGTTGATTTGTTTTTATCCTTCATGTGACATTAGATAAATTTTAGTTTTTTTTTCCTTATATAAAAAATTAAAACGATACCAAAACTAAATTTGTTTACTTAGCTGGAAACGCCGTGTCAACCACACGAGGAGCAGACTAGATCCATCTATTAAATAAAGAAATGTTAATTAAAGACAAAAAATATTACAATATATTTTGTTGAAATTGTTTCAAGACGTACTCTTGCCCTTAGAGTTTAAGATTCCGTGCTAAAAGTTTTGTGTGAGATGGACAACAGGTTTATAAATTTTGATTAAATTATTTCTTATTTTATTTCTAAATATTATTTATAAAAAAAAAATGAAATTTGATTTCTCTACCCACCAAGACCATCTAGAATTGGTTGTTGTAAACCTTTTTATATCAATTGATTAATCCTGGATTTCGGGAATAGTAAAAAAAAATAATACTTAGGATTTGGTAAAACTTAGCAATTGCAAAACGAATTTATTGAAAATATTATTGTTGTTGTTAATCCTTTTATTATTAAGAGGCATCTTCACGGGGACTACAACAAAGTCAAACTGTTTTGATTTATTTTTCTTTTTGTTTTTCCTATTGATGATATAATGATGTAAGTGGATTTTATTTTATTTTTATTTGTCTTACAAATTGAGAATATTAATATTTAACATTTTTTAACTTATAATATAGTTTATTTGATTTTATTTTATTTATAAATTCTTGTTAAAAACTAAACTTCTAATTTAACACTACAATGAACTCTTGTTATTTAATAAAACCTTAGAAATTTTAGGTATAAAAAAGAAAAATCTTTCTTGATAGTGTTTTTTGGTGTTAGCTGGAAATAAACAATCTGAAAGCTGTGCGAAGGGAAGCGGAAATCTGCAGTAAAAAAGCATGATGAAAGAAATTCTTGAATTAATTTTTCGAAATTTTGACGTAAGTCGATAAAAGTATTTAGAGATTTAGTGAAGAAGAAGTTAATAATCAAGATGAAGGATACTTAATTCATATAGTATTTAAATACCTTTTACTTTACATATGAGAGGAAAAAAGGTAAAATAATTAAAACGATTAATAGTTAATGGTGAGTTTGCGTAACACTCGATGAAAGATCATCTGAATGATTTTGAACTATATTTAATATTCTTAAATAAATATAAATTATATTTAATAATTTTAAATAAATTATAAGTTAATTAATTTTACTTTAAGAGAATGTTTGATTTAAAAAAATTCATGCATTTTTTCTCGAAATTTTATGGTTGAGTATTTGATTATGATGTTTGGTTAAAAGTAATTTGATTTCAAGGGAATGTCACAAATTCTCAATATTTTTTAAAGTTTCGAAATAAAAAACTCACATCTTCTTACAATATTCTAAAATTTTGAGATAAAAAATTGTGTTATTTTTAAATTTGATATAATTAAAAAATTATAAAATAGTCGTTACTATTTTGAAAAGTATATCTATAAGTAATCACAAATCAATTGTGAATTTCTATTACTAAATTTTTTTTTATATTACAATTAATAACGTTTGACATGAAAAATACTTTAAATAAGTCTGTTCAATTTTTTTAAAAGATTATTTAAATAATCTCATTTTAATTTTTTTTAAATGATTAAACTTCTTAAATAATCTAAAAAGAAAAGTAATCTCAAAAAATAAATATTAAAAAGAATAGTCAAACCTATAATCTTATAATTAATACCTATATACTTTAACTATCTAAGCTACTTCAATTTTTTTATATTTTATTTATTAAATCTTATAAGCAATGAAGGTAGTAAAAAATACCTTCAATACTTATCTTAAAAAAACATTAAAGCTCTAGAAGGAAATATTAAACCTACAATTTTATGATTAATAATCATATACTCTAACCAATTAAGTTACTCTTATTTTTTTATATTTTATTTTTTAAATCTTATAAGTAATGAAATAGGTTATTTAAATCATTTTTTATCCATTTAAAAAAATATTAAAAAATATTAAAGATTTTTTTTATAAAAAATACATTAAATAATACCCTTTAAAAATATATTAGAGATTATTTAAAACTTTTTTGGCATGTATTTTTTATAAAAAAATACTTTAAATAATATCCTTCAAAAAATTAAAGAGTATTATTTAAAACGTTTTTTACAACAAAAATCTTAAAGTATCATCAATAAAAAAAATTAAAAATTATTTAAGACGTTATTAAATAAAAAATGTCTTAAATAATTTTTTGTATTTTTTAAATGATATTTATTTAATGTACTTTTGAATAAAAAATATATTAAATAATCTTATTTAAAAAAATAAAAAAATTATTTAAAGTATTTTTCGATCAAAATCACTTTAAATAATCTCAAATATTTTTTTATTGCTGAAATTTTATAAATAAAAATAGTAATCAAATAAAATATTTATTTTGTTTTATTATTAAAGGTATTATTTATCATTTGAGTATTTATTATTAATAAATATTAATAAAAAATTATTATCATATATATTAAAAAATTTATGATAATTATTTAAAAATTAATATATAAATTTTTTTTAATTAAATAAGTAAGTTTGAATACGAGATATCTTAAAAATAAAAAAAAAAATTAAAATATCATATTTTTTTAAAGATAATATATTTTTTCAAATTCAAAATTTCTTAAATCAAATGCTGATGTCTTGATAAAATATTAAGGGAGGTAATTAGATGAATATTTTGTCGACGGAGGTGAAACTGTTGTATGACGAGAAGTTTGAACGATAATTCTCGCTTATAATAATGTGGCAGTATTCACTTATCGATTATGTAAGTTAATCTTGTTGATTGAGAATTGAGTATCATGATCCAACAACCTTAAATGTGGACGTTAGGAGGATTTAATTGTTTTTTTCTTTATTATGATTTGACGAAAGGTTTAACCCAAAGTTTGTTTGATTTAATGGAAACCCCATGCACAGATCTGCCCACAACCAAAACTTGCTGGACACGACAGAGCAATTTCTCTGTCTCGTTGAATTTTTATACAGAAATGGCAGTCAGTCAAAACAAAACACAAAAGAAAGAAAAAAGCTGAACTTGGAATCTGGATTCTCATTAAACAACTGACGGTTTAATAAAGAAGACTGCTCAGTTAGGTTGAAAATTCAATTTGCGCACGGCCTATGCATTTAAAACTTCATCAAACTTTCCGATATTATTTTCAATGAAATTAAACACTCGTTCTTATAAATGAATATGATAAAATTAATACATTTTCATGCAAATCATTAATTTAATTAATTAGGTTCTCTTTAGTTAGATTAATTAAAAAAATTAGGTTCTCTTAAGTTAGATTAATTAAAAAAACTCTGTGGTTAAGGAGATGGTATAGATTTTGTGTTTAAATGGGCAGAAATTATGTGATCTGATCAGATCATACCAAAGAAAACAACAAAATTAAATTATTAAATTAAAAAGAAATTAAAAAAACGAGACAGACCTGACACACACCAAATCCAACAGCACAATAAATAAAAAAAAAAGAAAAAAAAGTACTGACAATCTATACGTTAAAGTGCCCAAAAGATCTCGGTTCTATCAAACAAATCTTTTCCTATTTAGCATCATCTCCACCGTTCATTCTTCCCGCCAACACACCCACCTAAATATCTACCGTACATTCGTCTTTATTCTCATTTAATTTCCTAATAGCAACCACTGGTTGGATCCTTCTTCCAATGTGCGATCGCTTTTCTTTTCATTCTTGATTTATCTATCACAATTCTTTATCCTATGTGAAAAACTTGGCCGTAGGATTTGCATCATTTGTTGTTTTGTGGATTTAATCAGCGCCGATTACTAAGTGGGTATACCCCACTTTGGAGAATGCTTTATATGTTTAAAGTTTTAATTTAACATAAAAATTTAAAATTTGACTAGTTATAATAAAATATTGAGACGATTATTGAATTTTTATTTTAAATTTTTTTATATTTTGCCTTCGTGATATCATCGTGTGATTGCTTTTTGAGAATCCCCACCACCTGCAAAACACGTGGCCCCCACTTTGGCAAACGTTTCAATATTTCTAGATACCCCGTATTTATTTTTAATTTTTTAATAATTAATCTAAATTCAATTAATAAATCTGAAAATGAAATAACGGGGAAATTTCAAAAATGACACGTGGAAATAACGTGCAAGGAAGGGCAAGTTGGAAGAAAGGTTTGATTTTTCGAGGATGGCTTCAAAACAAGTAACAGCTGACACGGCAGCCAACTTGACCGTGAAATCAGCGGCAAACGCTGACGTTGCAGTCTGGCTCTGGACATTTCTGTACGGGCATCTATGTTTGTGGGCTTTGCTTAGTCGCTTCTGGAGGCGTGTCGGCTTGCGGAAAATTAAAGCTGGCTAACGTGGCTTAATCGTGTAGAGCGTGGACCGTGCCGAAGGGTAGGGTTCACATGATTTGGAAAATAATAAGTTTTTTATAATTTTTTTAAAAGTATCTTTTTCTCCTACATCGTGGAAGGGGTGGGAAATTTCTTATGGGGACGGCTTCGTTTCACCGATCTTTCACTGATTGTTGTTTATGGAAACATGAAACGTATGCAGCAAAGATAGTTAGTTGTGGGGTTTAATATTTGTTTCCTTGTTAAGTAGATAGAGAAAGTGACGGGATCGAATTCATTTTTCTTCACAAGAGAAACTTTTCTTATATACTATATATGATGACAAATTTAGTCCATTGACATTAATTTCATAACTGTCGAATAATCTGGAAGCATTCTAATTTTATTTACAATATGAGACAAATATATTTTGTTTTAGTCATAAAAATACAAAAGATAAAATCAACAAAAAGTTGCGAAAAGGTACAAAGACAATTACACTTCACCTACAAAAAGGAATGAGAAAACTCTTATGCTAATAAAGTATAGTTTGCCATTGCAATTAAAATCAAGGATTTGGAAAATTGTGGTTTAAAAATTATTGTGAAAATTTATTATGGAGAAATTATGATTAGTATTGTTTGTAGAGATAAAATGCCAAATACGATTAAGAACTTCATTTTATAAATAGGTTCATCACTGTTTGTTAATAGAAAAAAAAAAAAAAACAAGAGCGTATTTATATTCTTTGTTCAATAAAAAAAAAATAGTGGCAATTGGATGATCTTACCTACTTTTGCAAATTTATGATATTACAATTATGATTAAATTCAATGATTATGTTCAAATTGATGTATTTTTCGAGTAATTAAAAGTTTAAATAAGAAAAGTTATCCTATGACATATCAAAACATATCATAAATTTTAGTAAAAATTTAAATTGAATTTTATAAAAAAAAAAAATCGATTGCTAGAATCGAATTTATACCAGAAAAATGAAATATTCAATTATTATCCTAACTTCACCAACTTTTGTTGGGATCAAACATAATATTTTCAACAATATCAAATGTGCATTAAATAATTGATGGAAATATGTATAAAGAACTATCACCCATGAAAAATAAAGAGAAAAATGAGATAGGTAAAACCAATGCATTTAATTTAATGATTATGGAGTCCATTTAGATCGGCGATTCCTTCCAGTGAGGCACGATTAGAGTATTCAATTACGTCGAAAACTCGTCTGGATAATAAGATGCTGGGAGACTTAAGCATGGCCATCACACTGAAGCTCCAGGGAGCCACTAGACCTCAAGGGGTCCGGTGGAAGTCTCTTCTCCAATCGCCGTCCACTTTTTTCATTTTAGCCCATGTTTCAAAACTTTTTTTCCCTTTTACCCTTCTCACTACAGTGTTGTCACAAAAATATCCTTATCACTGACCTTAGTTTTGTTTTTATTTTTTTATTTTTATTTAAAAATATTCAAATAGTATTATATAAATAAATATAATTATATAATTACATAATAATCAATCAATTAATAATCATATAATTACGTAATAATTACTTTTAATATAAAAATAATAATATAAATAAACAAATAAAATAGTTAATAAATAAAAAGTATTATTATAAAATAATTTTAATAAAATTTTGTTTATTAAAATTATTATTTAATATGAAATAAATTTAATAAATTTTAATTATATTTAATATACAAAAGTTTATTATTTGTATAATTAATAAATTAATTTATAAATAACTAGAAATTAAATATATACATAAATAAAAAAAGCATTACATAATTAAATAAATTATTAATAAATAAAAAATAATCTAAAATTCATTATATACCAATTTTAATATAATGTCCATAATAATAATTTTTCTTTTTACTATACTTCATTTTACTATCATTATTGTTTTTACATCCAAATATATATTTTATTATCGATTTTAATTCTACAATTACAGTACTCAATCTTATTGTTATAGTAACTTTTTCATTGTTATTATTAATTTTAATTTCACTCAAACTAATTTCACTCTTAATTATATGAAGATGTAAAATTAAATATTTTCTTTTATATTTTTTTCTAAAGTAAAGAGTGATAATCTTTAATTAGACGAGTTCTTTGAAAAAAAATAAGTTGGACTTTTTAACAACGGAAGATATATACATAAAATTATTGTTTGCTTTCATGTGAGATTGTGTTAACTTGGATTAAGTTGTAAATAATTCACTATTAACCAAAAAAAAAAACATGCTACTTAAAAAGTTTTAAAAAAACCTTGAAATTTTTTTATAAATTTAATTAAAAAGTAAAAAATTACTTTATTTTCGAAGATAAAATAAATCATCAATTCATAAATAAAATTTATGAATTTTTAAAAAAATTTAAAACTTACAATCACTTCTAAAAATATCATAAAAATTCAAACTTAAATTTTATATATGCATATCCTAAAACTTAATCAATTACGGCCAAACCTATTAACTATAAACTTTTTCTTCGACAAAATCCAACATATACCTTTTAATTGTCAATCTCATATCCCCACCAAAAGTAAGTTTTTTACTCTTTGACACCCTCCCTCACCCCCTTAAAAAAGAAGAAAAAAAACCTGTTATAATCCAATTTTAAAGCATCCAACCAACTTGACCAAAATACCCTCTTCCCAAGCTCTTCACCACTTTTCGCACCAAGCTAAACAATTGCACAAATCCTGTTTTGTCCCCAAGCGGCGATGAGAGAATTCAGCCGAGCCACGCCAACCAACAAAAGCCAACCACAAACAGAAAAAGCCAAAGGCCGTGATTGACTAGGCTACTGGGTCCCATCTGACCGGACCTCAACATGGAATTCAAATTCCATTTATAAAATCCAAATTGGAAAGTGGTCCACAGACGTTTCCCTTTCACAAGTAAACCCCCCGCCCCTCCATAAAGGAAAAAAAAACGAACAGGATCTCCGTGGCGACCTAAGGATTCGCTCCCCCACGCGCCTGCGTCTAATCATTACGCACCTTTCTCTCTCTACTTTGGTCTCACTATATAAACTCGTGTCCTCTGCCTTCTCTCCTCACTATGAACTAGCCTTTTGGGAGAGAGATAAAAAAATCCAAACCCTAAAAGCACATCCTAAACCGATTGATTGGCTCTTTTTTGTGAAATTATTTTCATTTTCATGGAAGAGTTAAACAGCAAGAAGCGAGTTAGAGATGAATCGGCCGAGTTGGACCTGGACTTGTTCGAGGTGAAGAGACTCAGAGATGATTTATTAGATTTTCTGGATGACTCTGATTCTTTGCCTATTAATCAAGACCTCGCATCGGTAATGAAGAGTTTCGAAGATGAGATATCGGCGTCGGCATCGGAGCCAGTCGTCGCACTGGCTACGGATTCCGGCGAGTCTCAACCGGATCTTGGTTACCTTTTGGAGGCCTCCGACGATGAGCTTGGTTTGCCTCCTCCTACGGTTACTACAACTGGTGGTGAGGAGGTAAGGAGCGAGGTGGCTGAGTTACCGCGAGTCTTCTCTGACTCGTCCGGTATCGGTGAGTTGTGGGGGTTTGAGGATCAGATCCCTAACTATGACTCATTCGAGTTTGGAATTGAAGATAATTACAGTGGTGATAACGTTGTGTATGATGGGCTGTTCGAGTATCCCGATGTTTATTACGATTCCTCCGAGTTTTCTGGTTTGTTATGGCGGCCGGAAACTCTTTCGGCGGAGTAAAAATTGCAAACGTAAAATTAAAAAAAATTACAGCCATCGAAAGAAAATATAATTCTGTTCCAAATGGAACACAAGGCATAGCCTATCTGTAAATTCTTTTGCTTTTTTGGTTTGTTGTAGTTCTATTTTTTTATTAAAAAAGTTAAAAGATACGAAGTAGGTAGTAGAAATTTAAAATCAGAGAATCCCTGGATGGAATGACTGATCCTTATGAGCCTAAACAAAATAACATTCGATTTGGTTAATGGTTTCCTTGCGGATGGGATTAGATGTCCGTGACTCTTTTGCACGAATCTGTTCTTTCTTTACTTGCGAATGTATATGTTGTTTAGTTTAAGAACAGAAGCAGACAATTGACTCTGTAAACATAAGAATGGGAATATTTTAAGTACTGCTCTTTGGTTTCCTTAGTTTAGGCCTGACATTAACCCACACTGGGTGAGTGGCGACCCTGTAAGTTGCCAAGATGCGAATCGTTAACAAACTAAGGATGTCAGTAAGGCAACTAGTTTAGGCTTGGAGGACCCAACTTGTTTGGTTAGGTACCATCAGGATTATGTTACACCAGATCCTATCGTCTTTGAGGTGTGATCGAGAGTTTTTCATGGGCTGAAATAGATTGGGCGGGGCTTCCGAGCTTCAGGATATTGAGCCCAAATCTGGCAGCAATTATTATTTTATTAAATTGCTAATATTACACGATAAGATTTCTCAATAAAAACTGTATAATAGTAATAATAATTAATCTCAGTTTATAATTTGCCATAAATATATTATATTAATTTTGTGGAGAAAATAAATATTAAAGAAAAATAACATAGGTAAACTCTTCGAGTGTTGGGCTCTAGTATGACTTAAACTAGTCTTGATCCATTCAGGATTAGTTGATCTGGTGTGAAAGACTCGGGGCATTTGATCCAATTCATAATTTGTTATATTACCTTCCAATAGCCCTCAATATTATTCAAGCGATCCATTTGCAGCTATAGTCGGAGTTGCTCCCGTTACTTGGTTTGTTACTCAAATTTGGGCTACAACCTACAACAATGTAGTCCCAACTACTTGGCAATTTCATTTCTTTCATTAACATACCAACCGGTGGAAGAGCGTTGCGATAATAGTTATCGTATAATACAGGCACAAACTTCCTGAAAGCCGAAATCTCAGGCACAAACAACTAGAACCAAATACCTAACTAAAGCTCTCTACCACACTCTTTGCAAGACAGACAAATCCATGAAAGTAAAGGGAGTCAGCAGACCACCAGCTAAAATCAAACATGGAGCTTTTAGCCACAATCTGTATTTTGTTCAAATTATCACCAAGATGGTGCAACCATCTCTCTGAAAATGCAAGGCAACTCACTTACAACCTTTATTAAGCCTTAATCCTTGCAATATTAAATCTCCACAATCCACATCAATTTGCAATAGTAAATGGCTCTAATTCTCTCTTATTAACAAAAATCGTCGAGGGACATGTTTGGAATTGTGGTTTGGTTGGTTTAAAAGGTTTGACCAATATATCTTAGTTGCCCATCTACTCTTAGTGGTGTATATGGCCATGTTGATAAGAATAACCATATAGATCGGGACAGTCTTTAGCCTAATCAATCCCATTTTCAACATAGCAATGCTTTATAATTGATTTTCACCCTTTTTTTAGGCTAGAAACCATTCCCTTCTGCTGCCATCCTTCTTTGTAATTTTTATCTCTTACAAACATTCTTTAAGTATAATAATAACTCTTTGTATATACTAATTTCTGGCAATACAAGTGATTGTTTTCATCAATTGCCGTGTTTCAAGTTGTTTCATGGCCATGGATCGCTCTAGCCATACTTGGTCCAATATCACCTATTGGGCCTAGACAGGTGGTAAGCTCAACTTCCTGCATATTTTCTCTTAGGTTGCACTTCACTTTTTGATAGTCTATTGGGCCTACAGATTGTTGCATAATTATCTTTTTTTTTTTTAGTGTTAAATAATTATCTTAATTCTTAAACACCTGACACTTTATTCTGCAAAAGAAAAAAAAAAAAGAGCAGAATAATTGAAAAAAAATCTTAATTTTTATTGGTAGGGTATTCCCTTACAGAGTATGCATATGCATCTCTATTTTATAATTTTCAATTATTTTTATAAGATTTTTTGTTATTTCTTTTCCTTTAAGCATTGACGAAATTTTTACACGGACAAGCTCGACAGCTTGATCGCCAAAAAGAACAGGATTCTGTGTGCTTATCTGATAGTGATAAGAAAATATTCACACCGTTCGATTCATTTAATCCACGTGGCATACATCATACCATCCATTTCTCCAATCGAAAGCAAAAAAGCAGCGTCCGTATCGGTTACAAAGTTGAAGTACTCTACTAGATATTCCTTACTTGCCAACGTTTCTCTCTCTTCAGATATAAATATGATCGGCGGATTTTAATAAGAAAAAAAAAAAAAAAAGAGGAGTGAGAGATCGAATTGGCAGAAGATGAAGATTTTCGTCAAAACTCTCAAAGGCACTCACTTCGATATCGAAGTCAAACCCGAAGATGCGGTTCGCTTCTCTCTCTTTTTTTTTAATTTTCAATTATTTTTTCTGCATTTATTTTATTTATTTTAGTTTTTTTTTTCAGATTTATCATATGAATATTATCGTTCGTCGATTGTGTGTTCTTTGCTAGGGTTTTTTGCTTTGCCTTTTTTTGTTTTCCCCAATTTTGAAAATTAATTAGGGTTAACCTAGGACTGCCTATACGTGAAGTTTAAATTGGAGATCACGAATGATTTGTTCAATTTCAGTCTTTAATTGATTGAATATGTTGATTTCGCTACTTTAATTAAGTTTAAGAATGATACTTGAATAGATTGAATGCCTATATCGAAATTTCTGGGGGGTAATTAACAATTGCGTGTAACTTATCCACTTCCTTGTCGGGAGCGACATGAAACGTAGTTCGTAATAATATGTTTAGTGATGGAAGAAAGGAATGTGATAGTAATTTACTGGAATCAGTGGATGATTCTTTGTTCCGAGCTTTATTTTTGCATGAGTATTTGATTAACTTGTGTACTTAAATACAAATGTATAGATTGCTATGTTAACGGTAGTTGCAGTATACAATATTTAAGGTTCAAGAGGATAATGCACAAGCTTTGAACAATTGATATGGGCTAATATCATATTTTTTGAAGTGTTCTTTCATTGGTGAGTATAAACACTAGATTGAAGGCATGGAGGTTGTTTTTAATAAAATATCTATGCATAGGTTACCATGTGAGACAGAATGAAAATAAAGTTCTGCATTCTGAGGATAGCTATAATCATGAATTGTGTTGTTTTGAAGGATGCTGGTATTCTGATTTTTTAATCAAGTATTATTATTTTCTTTATTCTTGCTTTTTTTTTTTGTTTTTATGCTTTTTAGTTTTTTGTGAGGATATTCATGAGCATGAATGTCTTTGGGATAAAATGCCTGGTTTAGCTGCCTTTTGCTTCCTAACTTTGGTGTCATGCAATTCTGCTCTTAATTCTGTGAATTTTCTTCCAGGTTGCTGATGTAAAAAAGAACATAGAAACTGTCCAAGGAGCAGATGTTTATCCTGCTGCGCAACAAATGCTTATCCATAAAGGGAAGGTTCTTAAAGATGGTACGACACTGGCTGAGAACAGTGTCACTGAAAATAGCTTTATTGTCATCATGTTAACCAAGGTGAGATTAATTGCAATATCCAGATCCTTAAGTTTTCAACGCCCTCTCCCTTACCTACTCTTTCTCTCTAATGCTTGTAAATATTCATCTAACTCCTAACCTTCCTGACCAAAGTATGCTGACTTTATCCATGTTATTGCTAATGCCTAATTGGACATATTTTTTCATGTGTCTGTTGCCCTCAAATGTTATCTTAATTAAGGAGGCTTATGATAGAGTGTGGTATCATCATATTTTTTGAAATCTGATTGTTGCATTGCTTTAGTAGCATCTTCCAAAATGTTCTATTTGTTACTAAACTAGAAATGACTTCATGGTGTCATGTGTTGGCCTTTAACCTATTTGTATCCTCGTTTTACTTTTCACTATTGTTGTACCATAGTTTTTGGTACTAATCATGCACTTTTTTGCTTGAATTTATTCTAGAATAAGAGTTCATCTGGTGAGGGTTCCACTGCTTCAACAGCTCCTACAACTAAAGTAAGGACATAGTTTTGTCAATTTTCTTACTGGGTTTGTCACCCTTTTTCTAAATGTTACTTATATACCTGCATAATTGCTTTTGAGCAGTTACTACCACTGTGCTTTTTAAGCTACATTGCTGAAAAGACATTTACATTTCATATGACATGAAAAAGCATCGGATTTTGTTTTCTACTAGAAGATGATGTTCTTTTCTTCAATGCTTTGACAACTGATAAGCAAGCAACTTGAACAAATGCAATTTATATGACTTGAAAAATCATTAGGATTCTGTTTTCTCCCAGTGAACATTCTTTTCTTCAATGCTATGATGACTGATGAGCAAGCAACTTGAACAAATGCAATTTATATATGTTTAATCAGTAAATAAGTCACTTGTGGCCTAAAAATATCTATAAATAAGTTAAAGGTAGTGATTAAAATGCTTTAAAACTTTAGCTTTTCAGATATTGCACAGGTTTGAGCTGAGTTATTCTGCCTCCAAATGCTTACTAATTACTATCTAACTCTCAAACTATTGAGCAATAATCATAATGCATAATGCTGGAGTCTGAGTTGGTCTATTACCAACATGGTCTCTCTTTTAAATGTTTACAAGTTAGTTAACCTCTTATCTGTGTTACTCAATTTCCCAGTTGTTTTCTCTTTTTCCCTTCCAATAACATATGAACAAGAAAGCTAAAGGCTACTACCCCTTTCTCTCTTCATTGACCATCTAGAAGAGTTTTAACTTTAACTAGCAATTTTCTTTTTGAGTTATTAATTTTACAAAAAATGTGTGAATGTGCAGAAACGCATCTATTAACTCTCACAAATCATATTGTGATTTTTTATCTTCAAACTTCTTTTTGAGTATGACTATAAATGTTTTTTTTTTGTTTTTTTTGTACTATATACTATGCAGTGATTTAGTGCATGTTACTGCAGAAAAACTGTGCATATGCTAAAAAGGTTATTGATTGGCTAGTGTTTTTGGATGTAAATATTTTCTTATTCTTTCCTCATTGTGGATAAAATGTCTTCTTTGTAGGCTCCTCAGGCAAGTTCACCACCACCAGCTTCAACACCAGCTTCTACTGCGCCTGTTGCAACTTCAGCTACGTAAGTCCAGCCATTCCACACTTTTCTGAAGATAATGGCCTCAATGGATTAATTGCTTTTTAACTGTTTTTCAGGACTGCACCTGTCACTGAATCTGCTCCTGTTGCTTCAATTACTACTGCGTGAGTAACTTAATTCTCAGATAGTAACTTTGGGCTTCTTATTTAAATGATATTTGGGCTTCTTATTTAAAGGATAGAAGGGATGCTTTTGATTTAATCTGTCTTCAATTGCTTTCAATTGGAGTGTCCTGCTTTTCCTTTTTTTGCTTTTTGTAATATTTTTAACAATGTCTTTGGAAGCAGGTCAGAAACTGATGTTTATGGCCAAGCAGCATCTAATCTGGTTGCAGGAAGTAACTTAGAGGGTGCAATCCAGCAAATTCTTGATATGGGTGGAGGGACCTGGGATAGGGATACCGTTGTCCGCGCTCTTCGTGCTGCTTATAATAACCCAGAGAGAGCTGTTGAATATTTGTATTCTGTAAGTGGTTTCCTGTCTTCCTTGTCATTAATGATTAGATGTAATTCAACTTTCTACCTGGTTTTTTCCCTGCTGTGGATGATGATTAAATTTCCATACACTCAAAAGATACTTCCTTTCCTTCCATTTTGCTTGTCCCTTCTAACTTGGTGGCTTAGTGTGCAGTTTATGGAGCAAAAAGATGCTAAATGTAGAAATTGTGAAGTTTACTTTGATGATTTTTTTTTTTTAAAATCTTGAATCATATGCCTTACATCAAGAAAACGAATGGATTTGTCTAATGTAGTGTTTCTTAATGACATCTTATACTGCACCATTAGGCATTTCTTGTCCCTGTCTTACTGCATTACATTATCTTCAGTGTATTTGTTGAGTTCATTTACCTGAGTCTTTACATGACTTAAAAACCGTAATTTTCTTTTATTTGAACAAGCGTTCATTTTGTTTCCTACTATTGAGCTGCTGCTTGTCATTTTGGTAAAATTTTATTACAAATATTAGGGTATCCCTGAGCAAGATGAAGCTCCACCTGTGGCCCGTGCCCCTGTCGTTGGGCAGACCACTAACCCTCTAGCACAGCCACAACAGCCTGCACAAACAGCACCTGTTCCTTCAAGTGGACCCAATGCAAATCCTTTAGACCTCTTTCCCCAGGTAGCTGCTTTGCAGTAAATATTTGATATATTAGATGATGGAAAACTTAACCATTGACTTTATCAGTCTTTTATTGATACAGGGCCTTCCCAACATGGGTGCAGCTGGTGCTAGGGCAGGCAATCTTGATTTCTTGCGCAACAGTCCACAGGTCTCTCTCTCTTCATATGGATGTATATGGGCTCGTGAGTATGACTTTCATGTAAATTCCTACCTAGAACTACAATCATTTTGCCTTTTCTCTGTTTCAGTTCCAAGCTTTGCGAGCGATGGTGCAGGCCAACCCACAAATATTGCAGGTTGGTCTCTGATTCCATCTTTCTGCTGTTTGATTGTGTTTTTTGTTTTCCATTTCTTTCCACCTTTTCTGAACGGTTTATGTTTATTTATTTTTGCAGCCTATGCTTCAAGAGTTGGGGAAACAAAATCCTAATCTAATGAGGCTTATTCAAGAGCATCAGGCTGACTTTCTTCGCCTGATCAATGAACCTTCTGAAGGTGGAGAGGGGTGAGTCTTGTCATTTTCAGTTGCTCATTTCTTCATCCTAATTGTGCAATGCATGTATATCAATGCCTATCCGCCTTCTTCTGTGTCATAGGAACATATTGGGGGAATTAGCTGAGGCGATGCCACAAGCTGTACAAGTCACACCCGCGGAACATGAAGCCATAGAAAGGGTAAGTCATCTGCTGACTTGGATGTGTGCATTATTCCCTGTATTTATTAGTTTTATTGTGCATCTTCTTCATTGCAGTGGAAATATCATAGTTCACTTCTATGGCCTTTTTCTTTGTAATAACATAGTCCAAATATTTGAACACATGCTTGTTGTTTGTTTTTGTTGAACTGCATCACATCTTTGTTTCAGGTAATCGTTTTGGATGATAGGTTTTCAGGGTTGATTATTTTGTGTCAAGTTTGTTGCTTTGATGTGTTGTGCCTACAATGATATATTTTATATTGCTGACTATCAATATTTAACAGCTGGAAGCAATGGGCTTTGATCGAGCAACTGTGCTCCAAGTGTTCTTTGCCTGCAACAAGAATGAGGAACTGGCAGCCAACTACCTTTTAGATCATATGCATGACTTTGAGGATTGATTTGGTATAGAAAATGGCTAGGGAAAGTTCAAAAAATTTTTTTTTTTAGTCTTTTGTTATTCATCTTCCTCCCGTCTTCAACTCTACGTACTTTATTATTTCTTAATGAAGTAATGTGAAGTGTTTGGTGCAGCAGACACAAGGGATTCTTTCCTTTTTAGGAACCATTATAATTTATAACGTTGTATACGAAGAGTCTTCGTTCCTAAGTTTGTGTATACTATAGAAGAGATTTGTATGCAATCATTTGGCTTCCAAGTTTCATACGGTTTGTTTATCTTGTCAATGAGAGTAGTTCTCTTCATTCAAGGGTAGAGGCGTGCGCAGTTTCTTCAAGCGCAATTCCAACTCGAGTCATGGTACTTGTCCAAGGTTTTGTTAAACCTACAAAACTGGAGACCAAGTTTTGATGGTCATTGTCGGGAACAACCAAAGAAAGGGTGAAGTGGAATGTTAAAAATCTAAAGCAAAACTAAATTCGAAATTAGAAGAACGTAAGCATAAATTAGTAGTAATAAAAAGTAAAATGAAGCGATAGAAAAAGGGGTTCATGTAGATGTTCATAGAGGTTCGATTTATTCCAAGAAACCGATCTCCTCTACGGTTAATGCAAGAGTTAGTTATTATCCCTTGAGCAAATCTACCGAGTATTTTATAGGCTTTTTATACAACATAATTTCCTCACAAATGTCTAATAACCTATTTTTTTACATAAAATGGTTGATAAGAACGAGTAAAAACGAGAATTGAGGCACAAATATCTCAAAGACTTGATGGATTGATCTTGATAACATATTTTTTTTATGCATTTTCCGTATATATAACAGACTTTCCTCGAGTGCTTGTTTGTTTCTTTCATTTGTGAAGAGGCTGATAGCTTTCAATTCTGTGTGTAGTTGCAGAAGTAGAAGCATCAAATTTAAAACTTAGTGTAGCATTATAAGAATTGGCAAAATTGTATAAAAACATATAGTCAAAATTAACCAAGTGTTTCATCTTACTGAGGTAACTTGGAAGCTTTAAGTAATATTATATTCTCTGTAATCTGAGCAGGGAGTGATAATCCTAACACTCGCAGGAGTCAGGATCACCGCCGCAGCTAAGGCCACCACCATGTGAAGGTAACCAAGTTGGCCAAGAAGCCAATGGCAATCAATTGGCTGTTCTCTACCTGTCTCTTATACTGGCAGCCTTAGGATCAGGCGGGATCGGGCCACGCATGGCGGCGTTTGGGGAGGATCAATTCGTTGACGAAATCCTCAGCTTCCTAAAAAAGTTGGTTCTAGTTTAATTGGTATTTCTTTGCATTGGGAGCCTTAATTTTATTAGCATCAACTGTACTTGCCTATATTCAAGACAACGTTGGATGGAGTTGGGGCTCGAAATTCCTACCATTGCCGTGCCTTTGTCCATAATTGCTTTTTTTTTTAAATTTTTTATTGGTTACACTCGTGTGCTACAGGTCCTTGGAAGAGAACGGTTCCCTTGGTTTCTGATCCTAAATTTTTGTATGGGAACGAGGAGCTGGATTCCTCGATTTCCTCTGACAGACTACTTATTTCATCATCCAAAACAATAAAATAATGCCACTTGCCCAAGTTGTTAATTAACCAGGCCTAATTTCATATGATTAGAAGTTTAGCTGTTTCTAACTCATCTATGTACGAAATGCAGATTTCTGGTCAAGCCTGCCATTGTGGCTGAAGAAGATGCTGTCAAATCTTCTTAGAAAACGAATTTGCGGAGACTGAACAACGTTCATATAGAATTGAAGAATTAAAATCTATATTAAAAATGTTACCAATTTGGGTAGCTGGTACTCTCTCTGCCACATCCTCTGCGCAACAAAAAAACATTTTCACTACAGCAAGCCGCAAGGTCACAGGGCTTGACCAGGGCGCATAAACTTTTTGCACTAGATGGCCTTAGGCTTTTTCATCTTAATACTAGCAAATCTTGTAGCTGGATTCATCGAAGTGAAGCGAAAAGAAACAGCCCTAGCTAATGGCCTAATTGAGACAGCCCCAAATCTAAAATCCCCGTCTCAGTTTTTTGGCTTGTGCCACAGCTTAGTCTCCACGGTATAGCCGAGGCTTTCATGTAGCACAACTACTGCTTTGTTGTTGACATCGATTCCGTCTGGGGAATATACAAGCACATTTCTGGTTGCACTAGTGAACCAGTACCAACTGACATGTGGTTTAACACTCAAATCAAGCCCGAAAATTCTAATGTTTAATTGTGCAAAAATAAAGTGTTTGTGGTAATTTAAACTTGGGACTTTACTCTAACATGTAAAATGCACTAAAACTTAAATCCGATATAAAACTAATTGGATCTGTTATCTAACATTAAGCTCAATTGCTCATACACAAAGTCAAACTCCATCGAGTTCAATAGTTTTACAATGCTTTATTTGTTTGAATTTTGTTACACTGACAAATCTATTTAAACAGGTTTGTATAAATAAGATTAGGAATTTGACCTAGGAAAAGCGTTATATAATTTCCTTTTAAGTCCTAAGACTTGTAGGATTTTGCTATCTGAGTTTCAACATTATCAAAATGACCTGTTACAAGTGACTTTGATGTGAGTCTGCTTTGGTTTGTAAATTGGGTCTAAATTTTTTTTTAGTTTCTCGCTCTTCATTTAAAAAAAAAATAAAAAAATCTTGGACTTCAACTTGTTTGGTTTCTTTTGAAAAGTTAATATCATACATGGATCTTTGGAATCTTGAGTAAAAAGAAATTAAAATGATCATAATAATGCAATAAAGTTTAAACTCATTACTTACAAAGGTTTTAGAAAGAAAAATAAAAGTAATAAATAACTAACTTTTTTTTATTTGCAAGGTAATAAATAACTAACAAGTCGATTTTAATTTAATGAACCAAAAGTGAGTCTAATAAAAAACTTTTGTTTGGTACATTTTTCCAACGTTTAATTGCATGCATGATTAATTGGTTTCCATCATTATTGAACAAGTGATGGTTAAATTTTCATTCAATCAATTGAATGCAGCTTTTCATCTGCCATGACTAATTTCAATCCCTTATTTTAGCTACCAAACCATATTTGAGTATTTGCATATTTGGTACATCAGACCTAAACCATATTAATTAAATATGACTTGTCCCTACAACTAACCTTGTTTGCATATACATGAATTCAAGGATCTCAAATTTTAAAAACTATTAAATAGCATCATTTTTAAATTAAAATTA